>NW_027439217.1:135000-150000 GCF_964188355.1 Buteo buteo
GGAGGCCCCACGGCCA
This sequence comes from Buteo buteo, assembly GCF_964188355.1. Classification (NCBI taxonomy): domain Eukaryota; kingdom Metazoa; phylum Chordata; class Aves; order Accipitriformes; family Accipitridae; genus Buteo; species Buteo buteo. Next base: position 135,017 of record NW_027439217.1, read on the forward strand.
CGAGTCCTGGGACAGCGACGGCCACTCGCACCCATCGCCAACCGGGGGCGGACGGCAGGTGCGGGGGCTCTGCGTGCGAGTGAGAGGGCAACGTCTGCGGAGAGGTGCAACGCCGGCCTGAACACCGGCAGAGCCGGCCCGCCGGGAAGCCCCTCCGACGCGCCCTAAACGCCTCATCGATCAGTAAGGGAAGGGAACGGAGGAAGGAGCGGAGGCCCCACGGCCACGAGTCCTGGGACAGCGACGGCCACTCGCACCCATCGCCAACCGGGGGCGGACGGCAGGTGCGGGGGCTCTGCGTGCGAGTGAGAGGGCAACGTCTGCGGAGAGGTGCAACGCCGGCCTGAACACCGGCAGAGCCGGCCCGCCGGGAAGCCCCTCCGACGCGCCCTAAACGCCTCATCGATCAGTAAGGGAAGGGAACGGAGGAAGGAGCGGAGGCCCCACGGCCACGAGTCCTGGGACAGCGACGGCCACTCGCACCCATCGCCAACCGGGGGCGGACGGCAGGTGCGGGGGCTCTGCGTGCGAGTGAGAGGGCAACGTCTGCGGAGAGGTGCAACGCCGGCCTGAACACCGGCAGAGCCGGCCCGCCGGGAAGCCCCTCCGACGCGCCCTAAACGCCTCATCGATCAGTAAGGGAAGGGAACGGAGGAAGGAGCGGAGGCCCCACGGCCACGAGTCCTGGGACAGCGACGGCCACTCGCACCCGTCGCCAACCGGGGGCGGACGGCAGGTGCGGGGGCTCTGCGTGCGAGTGAGGGCAACGCCTGCGAGAGGTGCTCCAACGGCCTGAACACCGGCAGAGCCGGCCCGCCGTGGAGGCTCTCCGACGCACCCGAGGACGCCTCAGCGGGCGCTGCCTGTGGGTCTGGATCAGTCAAATCGTGGAGCGGGAGGTGCCACGGGCCACCCGGCTCCAGACAACGATTCCCTTGAGGAAGGTAACGGGACCGGGGGATGGCCACAGCAGGCTCAACTCCCCCAGCTCCTCCAGCGTTCGAGTGCCGGCAACCGCCACCGGCTGCCGGTCTTTGCCCGCCCCACAGGCAACCGCTTGCCGTCGGGGAAAAAAAAGGCACCTGGACCCATGCCGCGCACGGGTGTTCGGGGCCTGGGGGAATGCCACAGAAGCGAGACAACCCCAGCCGCCTGCGTTCGACTTGCCAGCCACCAGGTACAGCCGCACTTTTCTTCCCGCTTCGCGGGCTCCAGCTTAAGGCCGGAGAAAACGCGATGAGGTGCCGCCACCTCTAACCCGGTACAGCGCTGCAGACCTTTCCACCGAGCCCTCCTGCAACCAGGCAAGCCGGGGCAGGCCGGACACCACAGGCCGCCCACGCGTGGCTCATGCCGGCAGAAACAGGACGAGGCGCTGCGGCCTCTCACCTGTGCCATCATCGGGCCCTCGGGGGCTGGGGGAAGCTGCGGCACGCACGAGAACCCCCAGCCGTCTGCATCCGGCTGCCAGCCACCGGGACCGGCTGCCGCTTGCACTCTGCCCAATTCGTGCATGGGCTCCAGCTTAAGGCCGGAGAAAACGCGATGAGGTGCCGCCACCTCTAACCCGGTACAGCGCTGCAGACCTTTCCACCGAGCCCTCCTGCAACCAGGCAAGCCGGGGCAGGCCGGACACCACAGGCCGCCCACGCGTGGCTCATGCCGGCAGAAACAGGACGAGGCGCTGCGGCCTCTCACCTGTGCCATCATCGGGCCCTCGGGGGCTGGGGGAAGCTGCGGCACGCACGAGAACCCCCAGCCGTCTGCATCCGGCTGCCAGCCACCGGGACCGGCTGCCGCTTGCACTCTGCCCAATTCGTGCATGGGCTCCAGCTTAAGGCCGGAGAAAACGCGATGAGGTGCCGCCACCTCTAAACCCGGTACAGCGCTGCAGACCTTTCCACCGAGCCCTCCTGCAACCAGGCAAGCCGGGGCAGGCCGGACACCACAGGCCGCCCACGCGTGGCTCATGCCGGCAAAAACAGGACGAGGCGCTGCGGCCTCTCACCTGTGCCATCATCGGGCCCTCGGGGGCTGGGGGGAAGCTGCGGCACGCACGAGAACCCCCAGCCGTCTGCATCCGGCTGCCAGCCACCGGGACCGGCTGCCGCTCTGCCCGCTCCAGCTTAAGGCCAGAGTCAAAGGACGAGGTGCCGCCACCTCGCCCGCCCATCACCAGGCCCTCAGGAGGCGGCGGCAGCCGCGGCGGGCTGGATGCTCACGGGCAGCTGCCCTCGCATATACCAGCGCTCCACCTTTGCCATCATCGGGCCCTCCGGGGCCGGGGGAAAGCCGAGGCAGGCTCGGCTCCACCCGGTCTTCCAGCGTTCGAGTGCCGGTGGCCGCCGCCGGCCACCGGGCTATGCCCTGCGGAATCCACCTTTGCACCTCTCGCACCACTCGGGTCAACAGCCACCGCCAGCCTGCCAGACCCTCGCAGGCGCCCGGCTGGCTTACTTGGAAAACACCGGGAGAGACCAACCGGCCGAACAGACAGAAAACGAGCCGAACCACCAGGCAAAACCACCACCACAACGGCCGCCCAGCGCTCCACTTCGCCGGCTGAGCCGTAAGCCTTGCAGCCGCTCACTAGCGCTGCTCCGTGCACGAGTCACCACTACCTCCTATAGTACGGGAGATCACGTCCCCGCCCCCGGCCGGCTCCAAGAGTGCCGTCCCTGCCCACCGGGGAGACCCGCCAATGACACCGACTTTTACGATGACGTAACTGGAGGCAGCGAAAAACAGCGACCCCTTGGCCAGCTCCGAGAAAGTGGCGGGGCTATCAGGTCTACCTCCCCGCCCCCGAAATGCGGCTAAGTCCCGCCGGAGCCGGGTAGACCTGGCGGCTCTTTTCACCGGCCGCTGCGGCAGCGACACCCCGCGTCCTCCGGGCGCCGCCGGCGGCCGCGCCGGCCTCCGGAGCCGGGTAGACCTGGCGGCCGCCCGCGGAGCCGGGTAGACCTGGCGGCTCTTTTCACCGGCCGCTGCGGCAGCGACACCCCGCGTCCTCCGGGCGCCGCCGGCGGCCGCGCCGGCCTCCGGAGCCGGGTAGACCTGGCGGCCGCCCGCGGAGCCGGGTAGACCTGGCGGCTCTTTTCACCGGCCGCTGCGGCAGCGACACCCCGCGTCCTCCGGGCGCCGCCGGCGGCCGCGCCGGCCTCCGGAGCCGGGTAGACCTGGCGGCCGCCCGCGGAGCCGGGTAGACCTGGCAGCCCTTTTCACCGGCCGCTGCGGCAGCGACACCCCGCGTCCTCCGGGCGCCGCCGGCGGCCGCGCCGGCCTCCGGAGCCGGGTAGACCTGGCGGCCGCCCGCGGAGCCGGGTAGACCTGGCGGCCCTTTTCACCGGCCGCTGCGGCAGCGACACCCCGCGTCCTCCGGGCGCCGCCGGCGGCCGCGCCGGCCTCCGGAGCCGGGTAGACCTGGCGGCCGCCCGCGGAGCCGGGTAGACCTGGCGGCCCTTTTCACCGGCCGCTGCGGCAGCGACACCCCGCGTCCTCCGGGCGCCGCCGGCGGCCGCGCCGGCCTCCGGAGCCGGGTAGACCTGGCGGCCGCCCGCGGAGCCGGGTAGACCTGGCGGCCCTTTTCACCGGCCGCTGCGGCAGCGACACCCCGCGTCCTCCGGGCGCCGCCGGCGGCCGCGCCGGCCTCCGGAGCCGGGTAGACCTGGCGGCCGCCCGCGGAGCCGGGTAGACCTGGCAGCCGTTCGGTGCCCCTTGGGCGGGGGGGGGCGGGGGGGGCAGGTGCGCCTGTTTTTGGTTCGTTTTTTTCGGTTTTTTTTTTTTTTTCCTTTCTTTTGAGATTTTAGCAAATCTGATTAAAAGGGCCACCCTCTCCCGGTTCTCCCGGACGGCATTTCTTTCCCCCTCCCCTTCCCGAGTTTGAACCACTTCTACACCAAGGGAGCACGTTTAAACGTACTGTCTGATGCAAGAGTTATTTCACCTTTATTGATTCCGGCGGGAAATATTAATACAATATTAACGACAACCAGTTTTCAAAATAATTTTTGTTTCCTGACACACACACCCCCCCCCCCCACCCTCGTCGTTCTCATGCACGTGCACGCACCTATTCCGAGCCGGTGGCTGCCAGGCACTTGCCAGCTTCACCACACCAGCCAGCCCCTCTGCTCCGCTGCTGCCCCCCCCCCCCCCAACCATATTCTGTCGGCGGGGTCCGGGCAGAGGTGGCAGCCCCCGGCACAAACTGCCCGGCTCCCCGGCGCGAGTTCGCTGTTCACTGGGTGCCTTCAGGACTGGTAGCCCCTTGCCAGGTTCAGGTTCGGGTCCCGGCGCTGCTGGGTGCTCGCCGACTTTTGGTTTTGGTTTTTGCGGTCTTGGGCTTTTTTTGGGGGGTTGTTTTTAATTTTTCTCCCCCCCCCCGCCTGTTTTTTTTTGGTGTTTTTTTGACGTTTTCCTTTTTTTTCATAAAATAAATACTTTAAAATACATATCTGCGATCCTGCAGGCACTGCCACCCCCCCCCCCCCGGTGACACACGCGCGCTCAGAGGCGCGCGCACACACACACACACACACACACAGAACGCGACGCAGGCACACACAGCTACACGCACCCCTGCACCGGTGTGCTCCCCCTCCCTCCCCGCGCTGCAGTCCCGGACCTGCAGGCCAGTAGGTGCAGCCCCCCCCCCCCCCCCCCTCCCCCGGCCCCACCCGATCACAGACTTTCCGGCGCCCTGGAGACGGGGGGTTGGGGGGCGGGTGGCTGGGTGGGGTGGTCTGCAGCCCGGCAACGGGGCCCCCGGAAACTGTGGTGTTTCCCGCCACGGCAACGGTCTGCTGCTCAGTCGCGGCGGCAGCAGCGGCGGGGAAAGGAGGCTAGAAAAGAGGGGGGGCGAGAGCGGCTGGCGAGCAGGCGGGGAGCCTGGCGCAGAGGTAGGCTGGCGAGGGGGGACGGTGTGTCTTTTCGGAGAAGGCTTCTGTTTGGATCGGTTGGAGTTTTATTTTTTTTACTTCTCTCCCCCGTCCCCGTCCCCGTCCCCGTCCCCCCCCCCCCGGTCGTTTAGTTTTCCCCCCGCGGCGGGGGCGGGCAGGAGTGGAGCAGGGCGAGAGCGGCTGGCGAGCAGGCGGGGAGCCTGGCGCAGAGGCAGGCTGGCGAGGGGGGACGGTGTGTCTTTTCGGAGAAGGCTTCTGTTTGGATCGGTTGGAGTTTTATTTTTTTTACTTCTCTCCCCCGTCCCCGTCCCCGTCCCCGTCCCCCCCCCCCCCGGTCGTTTAGTTTTCCCCCCGCGGCGGGGGCGGGCAGGAATGGAGCAGGGCGAGAGCGGCTGGCGAGCAGGCGGGGAGCCTGGCGCAGAGGCAGGCTGGCGAGGGGGGACGGTGTGTCTTTTCGGAGAAGGCTTCTGTTTGGATCGGTTGGAGTTTTATTTTTTTTACTTCTCTCCCCCGTCCCCGTCCCCGTCCCCGTCCCCCCCCCCCCCGGTCGTTTAGTTTTCCCCCCGCGGCGGGGGCGGGCGGGAGTGGAGCAGGGCGAGAGCGGCTGGCGAGCAGGCGGGGAGCCTGGCGCAGAGGCAGGCTGGCGAGGGGGGACGGTGTGTCTTTTCGGAGAAGGCTTCTGTTTGGATCGGTTGGAGTTTTATTTTTTTTACTTCTCTCCCCCGTCCCCGTCCCCGTCCCACCCCCCCGGTCCTTTAGTTTTCCCCCCGCGGCGGGGGCGGGCGGGAGTGGAGCAGGGCGAGTGCGTGGCTGGCTGAGAAAGAAAGGCGGGAGCGGGGCCACGGGTGCGGCAGGATAGGGACTCGGCAGCTGGGGTTTAGAGACGGCAGGGCACCGGGGGGGCTCCCCTCTCCCGCCCGGGCACGGAGCCGGCAGGGACGCCGCAGGGTCCTAAAGTCTCCCGCCTTCCACCACCGGGGGCGGCAAGCCTGGTGGCGGAAGGGGGGAGCAGGGGCAGCCAGGCTCGGCGCGAACTGCGTGGCGGGAGGGCGGGGGGGCGGTGTGTGTGTGCGTGCAGCGGCGGGCCCGGGGTGACGGGGGTGGGGGGTGTCGGCCCGGGGCCCTGTTTCGGGCGGGGGGGGGGGGGGGCTGCGCGCGTGTGCGTTTTGAGCGCACGACTGTGAGCGGGGCAGCGGGTGGAGGGTTTGGGCTGGGGGGGGCCGGTTGCGGGGGGGGGGGTGCGCACGTGTGTAGCCCCGTGCGAGTGGGTGCGGTGGCGGGCGGGAGGTGTTTGGGGCGGGGACTCGAATGGGGGGGGGCAGTGCGTGCGTGCGCGTGCGTGTGTCTAAGGGCGGGTGAGCGGCTGCAGCAGCAGGCGGTGGGCGTTCGGGCCGGGGGCCTGTTTTGGCGGGGTGCGGGCGCGCACGCAGGTGGAAATGAGAAAGATTTGTAACGGTGTCGCTAACGCCGCTTTCTCTGTTACAGCCCGGGTGGTCGGCCGCTTCGACGTCCGGCCTGCGCCCGTGCCTGCCTACGGGCGATGCGCTCGGCTCCCGGTCGGACCCGTCCCTGGCAAAGCAGCAGCCGCGTGCCTCGGCCTGGGCAGAGACCTGGGGCTCCAGGGCCCCAGCCAGGGCTGCCGGAGAGGCGCGCCGCGCTTCCGACAGAGGGGCATCAGCGGCTCCGTCGCCGGCGGGATGCGTTCGAGCGGTGAGGAAGGTCCCAGCGGCCTTAGGCGGTGGCGGGGGGCGCGCTCCTTCGGCGACGGGAGCGGGGGGGAAACGGCCCCGGGGTGGGCCGGTCAGCCGGCACGGCGGCCACGCGAGCTCGTCGTCTCCGAGGATGCTCGGCTAAGTCGGCCTCGGCCACAGGGACCGCTTGTCAGGCAGCCGACTGGCTTTCTTCAGAGGCCTGCGAGACCGCCGTCCCTCGGAGGCCAATGAACAGTTAATGCGCGATAACGCAGGGGCCGGAGAACGCTAACGTTAACCAAGAGCGTCGCAAGGTCCTAAAGGAGTGCCGCAATCAGACTTTAGGAGTCGGTAATTTATAATACTGGTGACTACTAATCGAGTCATATTCAATCCGTGACGATCCGCTGGTAGGTACGTACGTACGTACGTACGTATTCCTTCTCCGGCTATTAACGAAGGGACGCACACCTAGCGTGCGTGAACGAATGAGTTTTGTTATTTAAGGAACTGCCAGAAAGCGTATTACCGCGTAGCGCTAAATCAGTCGGTAGGTGACGCTCCATAAACGATACAATCCAGCATCGCTCGTCAACTGTTAATAACTTCAATCGATGACGATTCATAGCGTATCGATTCTTCTGTATTCGTTTAGGAGCGGATCCCACGCCAACGGTGCCACGCGGTACCCGGACGGCCACCGACTCGTACAGAGACGAGAGAGCAGCGTCGGCGCCTCTTCCCGAAGAAGTCGTTACCGATAAAGTACTCCGACTGTGGGTAACGCTTTGCTCTCACGTTTTTGACGCGTGCCTGCCTGCCTGCCTGCCTGCCTGCGTGCGTGGTAAAAGACAAGCTGTCAGACACAATAAATTTTAAGAAAGTGGAATCGCGGAGCGGTCTTAATACACTAATCAGGACCGGCCCGTAGCGCGGCCAGGGAGTGCAGGCCGACCCTGCAGCGTGGCCAGGTTTACCCGGAGACACAGGTAAGGAGGCCAGGACTACCCCGGAGCATCAGGTAGGGATACCGGGCTGACCCCCAGAAAGTCAGGTAGGGTGGCCGGGCCTACCCCGGAGCGCCTGTAGGGACCGCAGGTGTACCCCGGAGCACCGGTAGGGGTACCAGCACTACCCCGGAGGATGAGGTAGGGGCGCCAGGCCTACCCCGGAGCGTCGGGTAGGGACACCGGGATGACCCCAGAGGGTCAGGTAGGGTGGCCGGGCCTACCCCGGAGCGCCTGTAGGGACCGCAGGTGTACCCCGGAGCACCGGCAGGGGTACCGGCACTACCCCGGAGGATGAGGTAGGGGCGCCAGGCCTACCCCGGAGCGTCGGGTAGGGACACCGGGCTGACCCCGGAGGGTCAGGTAGGGTGGCCGGGCCTACCCCGGAGCGCCTGTAGGGACCGCAGGTGTACCCCGGAGCACCGGCAGGGGTACCGGCACTACCCCGGAGGATGAGGTAGGGGCGCCAGGCCTACCCCGGAGCGTCGGGTAGGGACACCGGGCTGACCCCGGAGGGTCAGGTAGGGTGGCCGGGCCTACCCCGGAGCGCCTGTAGGGACCGCAGGTGTACCCCGGAGCACCGGCAGGGGTACCGGCACTACCCCGGAGGATGAGGTAGGGGCGCCAGGCCTACCCCGGAGCGTCGGGTAGGGATACCGGGCTGACCCCGGAGGGTCAGGTAGGGTGGCCGGGCCTACCCCGGAGCGCCTGTAGGGACCGCAGGTGTACCCCGGAGCACCGGCAGGGGTACCGGCACTACCCCGGAGGATGAGGTAGGGGCGCCAGGCCTACCCCGGAGCGTCGGGTAGGGACACCGGGCTGACCCCAGAGGGTCAGGTAGGGTGGCCGGGCCTACCCCGGAGCGCCTGTAGGGACCGCAGGTGTACCCCGGAGCACCGGCAGGGGTACCGGCACTACCCCGGAGGATGAGGTAGGGGCGCCAGGCCTACCCCGGAGCGTCGGGTAGGGATACCGGGCTGACCCCGGAGGGTCAGGTAGGGTGGCCGGGCCTACCCCGGAGCGCCTGTAGGGACCGCAGGTGTACCCCGGAGCACCGGCAGGGGTACCGGCACTACCCCGGAGGATGAGGTAGGGGCGCCAGGCCTACCCCGGAGCGTCGGGTAGGGACACCGGGCTGACCCCAGAGGGTCAGGTAGGGTGGCCGGGCCTACCCCGGAGCGCCTGTAGGGACCGCAGGTGTACCCCGGAGCACCGGCAGGGGTACCGGCACTACCCCGGAGGATGAGGTAGGGGCGCCAGGCCTACCCCGGAGCGTCGGGTAGGGATACCGGGCTGACCCCGGAGGGTCAGGTAGGGTGGCCGGGCCTACCCCGGAGCGCCTGTAGGGACCGCAGGTGTACCCCGGAGCACCGGCAGGGGTACCGGCACTACCCCGGAGGATGAGGTAGGGGCGCCAGGCCTACCCCGGAGCGTCGGGTAGGGATACCGGGCTGACCCCGGAGGGTCAGGTAGGGTGGCCGGGCCTACCCCGGAGCGCCTGTAGGGACCGCAGGTGTACCCCGGAGCACCGGCAGGGGTACCGGCACTACCCCGGAGGATGAGGTAGGGGCGCCAGGCCTACCCCGGAGCGTCGGGTAGGGATACCGGGCTGACCCCGGAGGGTCAGGTAGGGTGGCCGGGCCTACCCCGGAGCGCCTGTAGGGACCGCAGGTGTACCCCGGAGCACCGGCAGGGGTACCGGCACTACCCCGGAGGATGAGGTAGGGGCGCCAGGCCTACCCCGGAGCGTCGGGTAGGGATACCGGGCTGACCCCGGAGGGTCAGGTAGGGTGGCCGGGCCTACCCCGGAGCGCCTGTAGGGACCGCAGGTGTACCCCGGAGCACCGGCAGGGGTACCGGCACTACCCCGGAGGATGAGGTAGGGGCGCCAGGCCTACCCCGGAGCGTCGGGTAGGGATACCGGGCTGACCCCGGAGGGTCAGGTAGGGTGGCCGGGCCTACCCCGGAGCGCCTGTAGGGACCGCAGGTGTACCCCGGAGCACCGGCAGGGGTACCGGCACTACCCCGGAGGATGAGGTAGGGGCGCCAGGCCTACCCCGGAGCGTCGGGTAGGGACACCGGGCTGACCCCAGAGGGTCAGGTAGGGTGGCCGGGCCTACCCCGGAGCGCCTGTAGGGACCGCAGGTGTATCCCGGAGCACCGGTAGGGGTACGGGTACTACCCCGGAGGATGAGGTAGGGGCGCCAGGCCTACCCCGGAGCGTCGGGTAGGGATACCGGGCTGACCCCGGAGGGTCAGGTAGGGTGGCCGGGCCTACCCCGGAGCGCCTGTAGGGACCGCAGGTGTACCCCGGAGCACCGGCAGGGGTACCGGCACTACCCCGGAGGATGAGGTAGGGGCGCCAGGCCTACCCCGGAGCGTCGGGTAGGGATACCGGGCTGACCCCGGAGGGTCAGGTAGGGTGGCCGGGCCTACCCCGGAGCGCCTGTAGGGACCGCAGGTGTACCCCGGAGCACCGGTAGGGGTACCGGCACTACCCCGGAGCATGAGGTAGGGGCGCCAGGCGTACCCCGGAGCGTCGGGTAGGGACACCGGGCTGACCCCGGAGGGTCAGGTAGGGTGGCCGGGCCTACCCCGGAGCGCCTGTAGGGACAGCAGGTGTATCCCGGAGCACCGGTAGGGGTACGGGTACTACCCCGGAGGATGAGGTAGGGGCGCCAGGCCTACCCCGGAGCGTCGGGTAGGGATACCGGGCTGACCCCAGAGGGTCAGGTAGGGTGGCTGGGCCTACCCCGGAGCGCCTGTAGGGACCGCAGGTGTACCCCGGAGCACCGGCAGGGGTACCGGCACTACCCCGGAGCATGAGGTAGGGGCGCCAGGCCTACCCCGGAGCGTCGGGTAGGGATACCGGGCTGACCCCGGAGGGTCAGGTAGGGTGGCCGGGCCTACCCCGGAGCGCCTGTAGGGACAGCAGGTGTACCCCGGAGCACCGGTAGGGGTACCGGTACTACCCCGGAGCATGAGGTAGGGGCGCCAGGCGTACCCCGGAGCGTCGGGTAGGGACACCGGGCTGACCCCAGAGGGTCAGGTAGGGTGGCCGGGCCTACCCCGGAGCGCCTGTAGGGACAGCAGGTGTATCCCGGAGCACCGGTAGGGGTACGGGTACTACCCCGGAGGATGAGGTAGGGGCGCCAGGCCTACCCCGGAGCGTCGGGTAGGGATACCGGGCTGACCCCGGAGGGTCAGGTAGGGTGGCCGGGCCTACCCTGGAGGGTCAGGATGGGGGGCCGGGATCCATCGCCGCGTGCCCGTAGGGACAGCAGGTAGAACTCCGGCGCATCACAAAGGGTTCCGCCACGGGCCCAGAGTACTGGTGGGGGAACGGGTTCTATCCCGGAACGTCGCCTGGGGACACCGGGCGTAAGGCGGAGGGTCGGGTAGGAAGGCTGGGTCTAAACTCGCGCGCCCGTAGGGACAGCAGTTTTTCCCCCGGCGTACCGGGCGGGGGTACCGGTACTGCCCCGGAGTACTGACGGGGGTACACGGGTACTACCCCGGGGTACCGGGCGGCGGTATACGGGTACTACCAAGGAGTACAGGACGGGGGTATACGGGTACTACGAAGGAGCACAGGTGGGGGTTACGGGTAGTACCCCGGAGTACCGGGCGGGGGCATACGGGTACTGCCCCAGAGTACCGGGCGGGGGTATGCGGGTACTGCCCCGGAGTACCGGGTGGAGGTATATGGGTACTTCCCCGGAGTACCGGGCGGGGGTATGCGGGTACTGCCCCGGAGTACCGGGCGGGGGTATACGGGTACTACCAAGGAAGGAGTACAGGTGGGGGTTACGGGTAGCACCCCGGAGTACCGGGCGGGGGTACCGGTACTGCCCCGGAGTACCGGGCGGGGGTATGCGGGTACTGCCCCGGAGTACCGGGCGGGGGTATACGGGTACAACCAAGGAAGGAGTACAGGTGGGGGTTACGGGTAGCACCCCGGAGTACTGGGCGGGGGTACCGGTACTGCCCCGGAGTACCGGGCGGGGGTATGCGGGTACTGCCCCGGAGTACCGGGCGGGGGTATACGGGTACTACCAAGGAAGGAGTACAGGTGCGGGTTACGGGTAGTACCCCGGAGTACCGGGCGGGGGTACCGGTACTGCCCCGGAGTACCGGGCGGGGGTATGCGGGTACTGCCCCGGAGTACCGGGTGGAGGTATATGGGTACTGCCCCGGAGTACTGGCGGGGGTACACGGGTACTGCCCCGGAGTACCGGGCGGGGGTATACGGGTACTACCAAGGAGTACAGGTGGGGGTTACGGGTAGTACCCCGGAGTACCGGGCGGGGGCATACGGGTACTGCCCCGGAGTACCGGGCGGGGGCATAGGGGTGCTGCCCCGGAGTACCGGGCGGGGGTATGCGGGTACTGCCCCGGAGTACCGGGTGGAGGTATATGGGTACTTCCCCGGAGTACCGGGCGGGGGTATGCGGGTACTGCCCCGGAGTACCGGGCGGGGGTATATGGGTACTTCCCCGGAGTACCGGGCGGGGGTATGCGGGTACTGCCCCGGAGTACCGGGCGGGGGTATACGGGTACTACCAAAGAGTACAGGTGGGGGTTACGGGTACTACCCCTGGCTGAAGGGTGGGGGTACTGGTACTACCCCGGAGTACCAATGAGGGTTACGGGTACTACCCCTGGCTGCCGGGTAGGGGTAATGGTACTACACCGGAGTGTCGGCATGGGACGCCAAGCTAAGTCTGGAGCATCAGGTAGGGATGCCAGGACTGCTCTGGACGGTCAGGTAAGGTGGCCAGGTCTACCCCTTGGGCCGGCAAGGGGAGGCCAGGTCTACCCCTTGGGCCGGCAAGGGGAGGCCAGGTCTACCCCTTGGGCCGGCAAGGGGCGGCCAGGTCTACCCCTTGGGCCGGCAAGGGGCGGCCAGGTCTACCCCTTGGGCCGGCAAGGGGCGGCCAGGTCTACCCCTTGGGCCGGCAAGGGGCGGCCAGGTCTACCCCTTGGGCCGGCAAGGGGAGGCCAGGTCTACCCCTTGGGCCGGCAAGGGGCGGCCAGGTCTACCCCTTGGGCCGGCAAGGGGCGGCCAGGTCTACCCCTTGGGCCGGCAAGGGGAGGCCAGGTCTACCCCTTGGGCCGGCAAGGGGAGGCCAGGTCTACCCCTTGGGCCGGCAAGGGGAGGCCAGGTCTACCCCTTGGGCCGGCAAGGGGAGGCCAGGTCTACCCCTTGGGCCGGCAAGGGGAGGCCAGGTCTACCCCTTGGGCCGGCAAGGGGAGGCCAGGTCTACCCCTTGGGCCGGCAAGGGGCGGCCAGGTCTACCCCTTGGGCCGGCAAGGGGCGGCCAGGTCTACCCCTTGGGCCGGCAAGGGGCGGCCAGGTCTACCCCTGGGCCGGCAAGGGGAGGCCAGGTCTACCCCTTGGGCCGGCAAGGGGAGGCCAGGTCTACCCCTTGGGCCGGCAAGGGGCGGCCAGGTCTACCCCTTGGGCCGGCAAGGGGAGGCCAGGTCTACCCCTTGGGCCGGCAAGGGGAGGCCAGGTCTACCCCTTGGGCCGGCAAGGGGAGGCCAGGTCTACCCCTTGGGCCGGCAAGGGGAGGCCAGGTCTACCCCTTGGGCCGGCAAGGGGCGGCCAGGTCTACCCCTTGGGCCGGCAAGGGGAGGCCAGGTCTACCCCTTGGGCCGGCAAGGGGAGGCCAGGTCTACCCCTTGGGCCGGCAAGGGGCGGCCAGGTCTACCCCTTGGGCCGGCAAGGGGCGGCCAGGTCTACCCCTTGGGCCGGCAAGGGGCGGCCAGGTCTACCCCTTGGGCCGGCAAGGGGCGGCCAGGTCTACCCCTGGGCCGGCAAGGGGAGGCCAGGTCTACCCCTTGGGCCGGCAAGGGGAGGCCAGGTCTACCCCTTGGGCCGGCAAGGGGCGGCCAGGTCTACCCCTTGGGCCGGCAAGGGGAGGCCAGGTCTACCCCTTGGGCCGGCAAGGGGAGGCCAGGTCTACCCCTTGGGCCGGCAAGGGGAGGCCAGGTCTACCCCTTGGGCCGGCAAGGGGAGGCCAGGTCTACCCCTTGGGCCGGCAAGGGGCGGCCAGGTCTACCCCTTGGGCCGGCAAGGGGAGGCCAGGTCTACCCCTTGGGCCGGCAAGGGGAGGCCAGGTCTACCCCTTGGGCCGGCAAGGGGAGGCCAGGTCTACCCCTTGGGCCGGCAAGGGGCGGCCAGGTCTACCCCTTGGGCCGGCAAGGGGCGGCCAGGTCTACCCCTTGGGCCGGCAAGGGGCGGCCAGGTCTACCCCTGGGCCGGCAAGGGGAGGCCAGGTCTACCCCTTGGGCCGGCAAGGGGAGGCCAGGTCTACCCCTTGGGCCGGCAAGGGGCGGCCAGGTCTACCCCTTGGGCCGGCAAGGGGAGGCCAGGTCTACCCCTTGGGCCGGCAAGGGGAGGCCAGGTCTACCCCTTGGGCCGGCAAGGGGAGGCCAGGTCTACCCCTTGGGCCGGCAAGGGGAGGCCAGGTCTACCCCTTGGGCCGGCAAGGGGCGGCCAGGTCTACCCCTTGGGCCGGCAAGGGGAGGCCAGGTCTACCCCTTGGGCCGGCAAGGGGAGGCCAGGTCTACCCCTTGGGCCGGCAAGGGGAGGCCAGGTCTACCCCTTGGGCCGGCAAGGGGAGGCCAGGTCTACCCCTTGGGCCGGCAAGGGGAGGCCAGGTCTACCCCTTGGGCCGGCAAGGGGAGGCCAGGTCTACCCCTTGGGCCGGCAAGGGGAGGCCAGGTCTACCCCTTGGGCCGGCAAGGGGCGGCCAGGTCTACCCCTTGGGCCGGCAAGGGGAGGCCAGGTCTACCCCTTGGGCCGGCAAGGGGAGGCCAGGTCTACCCCTTGGGCCGGCAAGGGGCGGCCAGGTCTACCCCTTGGGCCGGCAAGGGGCGGCCAGGTCTACCCCTTGGGCCGGCAAGGGGCGGCCAGGTCTACCCCTTGGGCCGGCAAGGGGCGGCCAGGTCTACCCCTGGGCCGGCAAGGGGAGGCCAGGTCTACCCCTTGGGCCGGCAAGGGGAGGCCAGGTCTACCCCTTGGGCCGGCAAGGGGCGGCCAGGTCTACCCCTTGGGCCGGCAAGGGGAGGCCAGGTCTACCCCTTGGGCCGGCAAGGGGAGGCCAGGTCTACCCCTTGGGCCGGCAAGGGGAGGCCAGGTCTACCCCTTGGGCCGGCAAGGGGAGGCCAGGTCTACCCCTTGGGCCGGCAAGGGGCGGCCAGGTCTACCCCTTGGGCCGGCAAGGGGAGGCCAGGTCTACCCCTTGGGCCGGCAAGGGGCGGCCAGGTCTACCCCTTGGGCCGGCAAGGGGAGGCCAGGTCTACCCCTTGGGCCGGCAAGGGGCGGCCAGGTCTACCCCTTGGGCCGGCAAGGGGCGGCCAGGTCTACCCCTTGGGCC
>NW_027439217.1:162500-175000 GCF_964188355.1 Buteo buteo
GGAAGGGAACGGAGGAAGGAGCGGAGGCCCCACGGCCACGAGTCCTGGGACAGCGACGGCCACTCGCACCCATCGCCAACCGGGGGCGGACGGCAGGTGCGGGGGCTCTGCGTGCGAGTGAGAGGGCAACGTCTGCGGAGAGGTGCAACGCCGGCCTGAACACCGGCAGAGCCGGCCCGCCGGGAAGCCCCTCCGACGCGCCCTAAACGCCTCATCGATCAGTAAGGGAAGGGAACGGAGGAAGGAGCGGAGGCCCCACGGCCACGAGTCCTGGGACAGCGACGGCCACTCGCACCCATCGCCAACCGGGGGCGGACGGCAGGTGCGGGGGCTCTGCGTGCGAGTGAGAGGGCAACGTCTGCGGAGAGGTGCAACGCCGGCCTGAACACCGGCAGAGCCGGCCCGCCGGGAAGCCCCTCCGACGCGCCCTAAACGCCTCATCGATCAGTAAGGGAAGGGAACGGAGGAAGGAGCGGAGGCCCCACGGCCACGAGTCCTGGGACAGCGACGGCCACTCGCACCCGTCGCCAACCGGGGGCGGACGGCAGGTGCGGGGGCTCTGCGTGCGAGTGAGGGCAACGCCTGCGAGAGGTGCTCCAACGGCCTGAACACCGGCAGAGCCGGCCCGCCGTGGAGGCTCTCCGACGCACCCGAGGACGCCTCAGCGGGCGCTGCCTGTGGGTCTGGATCAGTCAAATCGTGGAGCGGGAGGTGCCACGGGCCACCCGGCTCCAGACAACGATTCCCTTGAGGAAGGTAACGGGACCGGGGGATGGCCACAGCAGGCTCAACTCCCCCAGCTCCTCCAGCGTTCGAGTGCCGGCAACCGCCACCGGCTGCCGGTCTTTGCCCGCCCCACAGGCAACCGCTTGCCGTCGGGGAAAAAAAAGGCACCTGGACCCATGCCGCGCACGGGTGTTCGGGGCCTGGGGGAATGCCACAGAAGCGAGACAACCCCAGCCGCCTGCGTTCGACTTGCCAGCCACCAGGTACAGCCGCACTTTTCTTCCCGCTTCGCGGGCTCCAGCTTAAGGCCGGAGAAAACGCGATGAGGTGCCGCCACCTCTAACCCGGTACAGCGCTGCAGACCTTTCCACCGAGCCCTCCTGCAACCAGGCAAGCCGGGGCAGGCCGGACACCACAGGCCGCCCACGCGTGGCTCATGCCGGCAGAAACAGGACGAGGCGCTGCGGCCTCTCACCTGTGCCATCATCGGGCCCTCGGGGGCTGGGGGAAGCTGCGGCACGCACGAGAACCCCCAGCCGTCTGCATCCGGCTGCCAGCCACCGGGACCGGCTGCCGCTTGCACTCTGCCCAATTCGTGCATGGGCTCCAGCTTAAGGCCGGAGAAAACGCGATGAGGTGCCGCCACCTCTAACCCGGTACAGCGCTGCAGACCTTTCCACCGAGCCCTCCTGCAACCAGGCAAGCCGGGGCAGGCCGGACACCACAGGCCGCCCACGCGTGGCTCATGCCGGCAGAAACAGGACGAGGCGCTGCGGCCTCTCACCTGTGCCATCATCGGGCCCTCGGGGGCTGGGGGAAGCTGCGGCACGCACGAGAACCCCCAGCCGTCTGCATCCGGCTGCCAGCCACCGGGACCGGCTGCCGCTTGCACTCTGCCCAATTCGTGCATGGGCTCCAGCTTAAGGCCGGAGAAAACGCGATGAGGTGCCGCCACCTCTAAACCCGGTACAGCGCTGCAGACCTTTCCACCGAGCCCTCCTGCAACCAGGCAAGCCGGGGCAGGCCGGACACCACAGGCCGCCCACGCGTGGCTCATGCCGGCAAAAACAGGACGAGGCGCTGCGGCCTCTCACCTGTGCCATCATCGGGCCCTCGGGGGCTGGGGGGAAGCTGCGGCACGCACGAGAACCCCCAGCCGTCTGCATCCGGCTGCCAGCCACCGGGACCGGCTGCCGCTCTGCCCGCTCCAGCTTAAGGCCAGAGTCAAAGGACGAGGTGCCGCCACCTCGCCCGCCCATCACCAGGCCCTCAGGAGGCGGCGGCAGCCGCGGCGGGCTGGATGCTCACGGGCAGCTGCCCTCGCATATACCAGCGCTCCACCTTTGCCATCATCGGGCCCTCCGGGGCCGGGGGAAAGCCGAGGCAGGCTCGGCTCCACCCGGTCTTCCAGCGTTCGAGTGCCGGTGGCCGCCGCCGGCCACCGGGCTATGCCCTGCGGAATCCACCTTTGCACCTCTCGCACCACTCGGGTCAACAGCCACCGCCAGCCTGCCAGACCCTCGCAGGCGCCCGGCTGGCTTACTTGGAAAACACCGGGAGAGACCAACCGGCCGAACAGACAGAAAACGAGCCGAACCACCAGGCAAAACCACCACCACAACGGCCGCCCAGCGCTCCACTTCGCCGGCTGAGCCGTAAGCCTTGCAGCCGCTCACTAGCGCTGCTCCGTGCACGAGTCACCACTACCTCCTATAGTACGGGAGATCACGTCCCCGCCCCCGGCCGGCTCCAAGAGTGCCGTCCCTGCCCACCGGGGAGACCCGCCAATGACACCGACTTTTACGATGACGTAACTGGAGGCAGCGAAAAACAGCGACCCCTTGGCCAGCTCCGAGAAAGTGGCGGGGCTATCAGGTCTACCTCCCCGCCCCCGAAATGCGGCTAAGTCCCGCCGGAGCCGGGTAGACCTGGCGGCTCTTTTCACCGGCCGCTGCGGCAGCGACACCCCGCGTCCTCCGGGCGCCGCCGGCGGCCGCGCCGGCCTCCGGAGCCGGGTAGACCTGGCGGCCGCCCGCGGAGCCGGGTAGACCTGGCGGCTCTTTTCACCGGCCGCTGCGGCAGCGACACCCCGCGTCCTCCGGGCGCCGCCGGCGGCCGCGCCGGCCTCCGGAGCCGGGTAGACCTGGCGGCCGCCCGCGGAGCCGGGTAGACCTGGCGGCTCTTTTCACCGGCCGCTGCGGCAGCGACACCCCGCGTCCTCCGGGCGCCGCCGGCGGCCGCGCCGGCCTCCGGAGCCGGGTAGACCTGGCGGCCGCCCGCGGAGCCGGGTAGACCTGGCAGCCCTTTTCACCGGCCGCTGCGGCAGCGACACCCCGCGTCCTCCGGGCGCCGCCGGCGGCCGCGCCGGCCTCCGGAGCCGGGTAGACCTGGCGGCCGCCCGCGGAGCCGGGTAGACCTGGCGGCCCTTTTCACCGGCCGCTGCGGCAGCGACACCCCGCGTCCTCCGGGCGCCGCCGGCGGCCGCGCCGGCCTCCGGAGCCGGGTAGACCTGGCGGCCGCCCGCGGAGCCGGGTAGACCTGGCGGCCCTTTTCACCGGCCGCTGCGGCAGCGACACCCCGCGTCCTCCGGGCGCCGCCGGCGGCCGCGCCGGCCTCCGGAGCCGGGTAGACCTGGCGGCCGCCCGCGGAGCCGGGTAGACCTGGCGGCCCTTTTCACCGGCCGCTGCGGCAGCGACACCCCGCGTCCTCCGGGCGCCGCCGGCGGCCGCGCCGGCCTCCGGAGCCGGGTAGACCTGGCGGCCGCCCGCGGAGCCGGGTAGACCTGGCAGCCGTTCGGTGCCCCTTGGGCGGGGGGGGGCGGGGGGGGCAGGTGCGCCTGTTTTTGGTTCGTTTTTTTCGGTTTTTTTTTTTTTTTCCTTTCTTTTGAGATTTTAGCAAATCTGATTAAAAGGGCCACCCTCTCCCGGTTCTCCCGGACGGCATTTCTTTCCCCCTCCCCTTCCCGAGTTTGAACCACTTCTACACCAAGGGAGCACGTTTAAACGTACTGTCTGATGCAAGAGTTATTTCACCTTTATTGATTCCGGCGGGAAATATTAATACAATATTAACGACAACCAGTTTTCAAAATAATTTTTGTTTCCTGACACACACACCCCCCCCCCCCACCCTCGTCGTTCTCATGCACGTGCACGCACCTATTCCGAGCCGGTGGCTGCCAGGCACTTGCCAGCTTCACCACACCAGCCAGCCCCTCTGCTCCGCTGCTGCCCCCCCCCCCCCCAACCATATTCTGTCGGCGGGGTCCGGGCAGAGGTGGCAGCCCCCGGCACAAACTGCCCGGCTCCCCGGCGCGAGTTCGCTGTTCACTGGGTGCCTTCAGGACTGGTAGCCCCTTGCCAGGTTCAGGTTCGGGTCCCGGCGCTGCTGGGTGCTCGCCGACTTTTGGTTTTGGTTTTTGCGGTCTTGGGCTTTTTTTGGGGGGTTGTTTTTAATTTTTCTCCCCCCCCCCGCCTGTTTTTTTTTGGTGTTTTTTTGACGTTTTCCTTTTTTTTCATAAAATAAATACTTTAAAATACATATCTGCGATCCTGCAGGCACTGCCACCCCCCCCCCCCCGGTGACACACGCGCGCTCAGAGGCGCGCGCACACACACACACACACACACACAGAACGCGACGCAGGCACACACAGCTACACGCACCCCTGCACCGGTGTGCTCCCCCTCCCTCCCCGCGCTGCAGTCCCGGACCTGCAGGCCAGTAGGTGCAGCCCCCCCCCCCCCCCCCCTCCCCCGGCCCCACCCGATCACAGACTTTCCGGCGCCCTGGAGACGGGGGGTTGGGGGGCGGGTGGCTGGGTGGGGTGGTCTGCAGCCCGGCAACGGGGCCCCCGGAAACTGTGGTGTTTCCCGCCACGGCAACGGTCTGCTGCTCAGTCGCGGCGGCAGCAGCGGCGGGGAAAGGAGGCTAGAAAAGAGGGGGGGCGAGAGCGGCTGGCGAGCAGGCGGGGAGCCTGGCGCAGAGGTAGGCTGGCGAGGGGGGACGGTGTGTCTTTTCGGAGAAGGCTTCTGTTTGGATCGGTTGGAGTTTTATTTTTTTTACTTCTCTCCCCCGTCCCCGTCCCCGTCCCCGTCCCCCCCCCCCCGGTCGTTTAGTTTTCCCCCCGCGGCGGGGGCGGGCAGGAGTGGAGCAGGGCGAGAGCGGCTGGCGAGCAGGCGGGGAGCCTGGCGCAGAGGCAGGCTGGCGAGGGGGGACGGTGTGTCTTTTCGGAGAAGGCTTCTGTTTGGATCGGTTGGAGTTTTATTTTTTTTACTTCTCTCCCCCGTCCCCGTCCCCGTCCCCGTCCCCCCCCCCCCCGGTCGTTTAGTTTTCCCCCCGCGGCGGGGGCGGGCAGGAATGGAGCAGGGCGAGAGCGGCTGGCGAGCAGGCGGGGAGCCTGGCGCAGAGGCAGGCTGGCGAGGGGGGACGGTGTGTCTTTTCGGAGAAGGCTTCTGTTTGGATCGGTTGGAGTTTTATTTTTTTTACTTCTCTCCCCCGTCCCCGTCCCCGTCCCCGTCCCCCCCCCCCCCGGTCGTTTAGTTTTCCCCCCGCGGCGGGGGCGGGCGGGAGTGGAGCAGGGCGAGAGCGGCTGGCGAGCAGGCGGGGAGCCTGGCGCAGAGGCAGGCTGGCGAGGGGGGACGGTGTGTCTTTTCGGAGAAGGCTTCTGTTTGGATCGGTTGGAGTTTTATTTTTTTTACTTCTCTCCCCCGTCCCCGTCCCCGTCCCACCCCCCCGGTCCTTTAGTTTTCCCCCCGCGGCGGGGGCGGGCGGGAGTGGAGCAGGGCGAGTGCGTGGCTGGCTGAGAAAGAAAGGCGGGAGCGGGGCCACGGGTGCGGCAGGATAGGGACTCGGCAGCTGGGGTTTAGAGACGGCAGGGCACCGGGGGGGCTCCCCTCTCCCGCCCGGGCACGGAGCCGGCAGGGACGCCGCAGGGTCCTAAAGTCTCCCGCCTTCCACCACCGGGGGCGGCAAGCCTGGTGGCGGAAGGGGGGAGCAGGGGCAGCCAGGCTCGGCGCGAACTGCGTGGCGGGAGGGCGGGGGGGCGGTGTGTGTGTGCGTGCAGCGGCGGGCCCGGGGTGACGGGGGTGGGGGGTGTCGGCCCGGGGCCCTGTTTCGGGCGGGGGGGGGGGGGGGCTGCGCGCGTGTGCGTTTTGAGCGCACGACTGTGAGCGGGGCAGCGGGTGGAGGGTTTGGGCTGGGGGGGGCCGGTTGCGGGGGGGGGGGTGCGCACGTGTGTAGCCCCGTGCGAGTGGGTGCGGTGGCGGGCGGGAGGTGTTTGGGGCGGGGACTCGAATGGGGGGGGGCAGTGCGTGCGTGCGCGTGCGTGTGTCTAAGGGCGGGTGAGCGGCTGCAGCAGCAGGCGGTGGGCGTTCGGGCCGGGGGCCTGTTTTGGCGGGGTGCGGGCGCGCACGCAGGTGGAAATGAGAAAGATTTGTAACGGTGTCGCTAACGCCGCTTTCTCTGTTACAGCCCGGGTGGTCGGCCGCTTCGACGTCCGGCCTGCGCCCGTGCCTGCCTACGGGCGATGCGCTCGGCTCCCGGTCGGACCCGTCCCTGGCAAAGCAGCAGCCGCGTGCCTCGGCCTGGGCAGAGACCTGGGGCTCCAGGGCCCCAGCCAGGGCTGCCGGAGAGGCGCGCCGCGCTTCCGACAGAGGGGCATCAGCGGCTCCGTCGCCGGCGGGATGCGTTCGAGCGGTGAGGAAGGTCCCAGCGGCCTTAGGCGGTGGCGGGGGGCGCGCTCCTTCGGCGACGGGAGCGGGGGGGAAACGGCCCCGGGGTGGGCCGGTCAGCCGGCACGGCGGCCACGCGAGCTCGTCGTCTCCGAGGATGCTCGGCTAAGTCGGCCTCGGCCACAGGGACCGCTTGTCAGGCAGCCGACTGGCTTTCTTCAGAGGCCTGCGAGACCGCCGTCCCTCGGAGGCCAATGAACAGTTAATGCGCGATAACGCAGGGGCCGGAGAACGCTAACGTTAACCAAGAGCGTCGCAAGGTCCTAAAGGAGTGCCGCAATCAGACTTTAGGAGTCGGTAATTTATAATACTGGTGACTACTAATCGAGTCATATTCAATCCGTGACGATCCGCTGGTAGGTACGTACGTACGTACGTACGTATTCCTTCTCCGGCTATTAACGAAGGGACGCACACCTAGCGTGCGTGAACGAATGAGTTTTGTTATTTAAGGAACTGCCAGAAAGCGTATTACCGCGTAGCGCTAAATCAGTCGGTAGGTGACGCTCCATAAACGATACAATCCAGCATCGCTCGTCAACTGTTAATAACTTCAATCGATGACGATTCATAGCGTATCGATTCTTCTGTATTCGTTTAGGAGCGGATCCCACGCCAACGGTGCCACGCGGTACCCGGACGGCCACCGACTCGTACAGAGACGAGAGAGCAGCGTCGGCGCCTCTTCCCGAAGAAGTCGTTACCGATAAAGTACTCCGACTGTGGGTAACGCTTTGCTCTCACGTTTTTGACGCGTGCCTGCCTGCCTGCCTGCCTGCCTGCGTGCGTGGTAAAAGACAAGCTGTCAGACACAATAAATTTTAAGAAAGTGGAATCGCGGAGCGGTCTTAATACACTAATCAGGACCGGCCCGTAGCGCGGCCAGGGAGTGCAGGCCGACCCTGCAGCGTGGCCAGGTTTACCCGGAGACACAGGTAAGGAGGCCAGGACTACCCCGGAGCATCAGGTAGGGATACCGGGCTGACCCCCAGAAAGTCAGGTAGGGTGGCCGGGCCTACCCCGGAGCGCCTGTAGGGACCGCAGGTGTACCCCGGAGCACCGGTAGGGGTACCAGCACTACCCCGGAGGATGAGGTAGGGGCGCCAGGCCTACCCCGGAGCGTCGGGTAGGGACACCGGGATGACCCCAGAGGGTCAGGTAGGGTGGCCGGGCCTACCCCGGAGCGCCTGTAGGGACCGCAGGTGTACCCCGGAGCACCGGCAGGGGTACCGGCACTACCCCGGAGGATGAGGTAGGGGCGCCAGGCCTACCCCGGAGCGTCGGGTAGGGACACCGGGCTGACCCCGGAGGGTCAGGTAGGGTGGCCGGGCCTACCCCGGAGCGCCTGTAGGGACCGCAGGTGTACCCCGGAGCACCGGCAGGGGTACCGGCACTACCCCGGAGGATGAGGTAGGGGCGCCAGGCCTACCCCGGAGCGTCGGGTAGGGACACCGGGCTGACCCCGGAGGGTCAGGTAGGGTGGCCGGGCCTACCCCGGAGCGCCTGTAGGGACCGCAGGTGTACCCCGGAGCACCGGCAGGGGTACCGGCACTACCCCGGAGGATGAGGTAGGGGCGCCAGGCCTACCCCGGAGCGTCGGGTAGGGATACCGGGCTGACCCCGGAGGGTCAGGTAGGGTGGCCGGGCCTACCCCGGAGCGCCTGTAGGGACCGCAGGTGTACCCCGGAGCACCGGCAGGGGTACCGGCACTACCCCGGAGGATGAGGTAGGGGCGCCAGGCCTACCCCGGAGCGTCGGGTAGGGACACCGGGCTGACCCCAGAGGGTCAGGTAGGGTGGCCGGGCCTACCCCGGAGCGCCTGTAGGGACCGCAGGTGTACCCCGGAGCACCGGCAGGGGTACCGGCACTACCCCGGAGGATGAGGTAGGGGCGCCAGGCCTACCCCGGAGCGTCGGGTAGGGATACCGGGCTGACCCCGGAGGGTCAGGTAGGGTGGCCGGGCCTACCCCGGAGCGCCTGTAGGGACCGCAGGTGTACCCCGGAGCACCGGCAGGGGTACCGGCACTACCCCGGAGGATGAGGTAGGGGCGCCAGGCCTACCCCGGAGCGTCGGGTAGGGACACCGGGCTGACCCCAGAGGGTCAGGTAGGGTGGCCGGGCCTACCCCGGAGCGCCTGTAGGGACCGCAGGTGTACCCCGGAGCACCGGCAGGGGTACCGGCACTACCCCGGAGGATGAGGTAGGGGCGCCAGGCCTACCCCGGAGCGTCGGGTAGGGATACCGGGCTGACCCCGGAGGGTCAGGTAGGGTGGCCGGGCCTACCCCGGAGCGCCTGTAGGGACCGCAGGTGTACCCCGGAGCACCGGCAGGGGTACCGGCACTACCCCGGAGGATGAGGTAGGGGCGCCAGGCCTACCCCGGAGCGTCGGGTAGGGATACCGGGCTGACCCCGGAGGGTCAGGTAGGGTGGCCGGGCCTACCCCGGAGCGCCTGTAGGGACCGCAGGTGTACCCCGGAGCACCGGCAGGGGTACCGGCACTACCCCGGAGGATGAGGTAGGGGCGCCAGGCCTACCCCGGAGCGTCGGGTAGGGATACCGGGCTGACCCCGGAGGGTCAGGTAGGGTGGCCGGGCCTACCCCGGAGCGCCTGTAGGGACCGCAGGTGTACCCCGGAGCACCGGCAGGGGTACCGGCACTACCCCGGAGGATGAGGTAGGGGCGCCAGGCCTACCCCGGAGCGTCGGGTAGGGATACCGGGCTGACCCCGGAGGGTCAGGTAGGGTGGCCGGGCCTACCCCGGAGCGCCTGTAGGGACCGCAGGTGTACCCCGGAGCACCGGCAGGGGTACCGGCACTACCCCGGAGGATGAGGTAGGGGCGCCAGGCCTACCCCGGAGCGTCGGGTAGGGATACCGGGCTGACCCCGGAGGGTCAGGTAGGGTGGCCGGGCCTACCCCGGAGCGCCTGTAGGGACCGCAGGTGTACCCCGGAGCACCGGCAGGGGTACCGGCACTACCCCGGAGGATGAGGTAGGGGCGCCAGGCCTACCCCGGAGCGTCGGGTAGGGACACCGGGCTGACCCCAGAGGGTCAGGTAGGGTGGCCGGGCCTACCCCGGAGCGCCTGTAGGGACCGCAGGTGTATCCCGGAGCACCGGTAGGGGTACGGGTACTACCCCGGAGGATGAGGTAGGGGCGCCAGGCCTACCCCGGAGCGTCGGGTAGGGATACCGGGCTGACCCCGGAGGGTCAGGTAGGGTGGCCGGGCCTACCCCGGAGCGCCTGTAGGGACCGCAGGTGTACCCCGGAGCACCGGCAGGGGTACCGGCACTACCCCGGAGGATGAGGTAGGGGCGCCAGGCCTACCCCGGAGCGTCGGGTAGGGATACCGGGCTGACCCCGGAGGGTCAGGTAGGGTGGCCGGGCCTACCCCGGAGCGCCTGTAGGGACCGCAGGTGTACCCCGGAGCACCGGTAGGGGTACCGGCACTACCCCGGAGCATGAGGTAGGGGCGCCAGGCGTACCCCGGAGCGTCGGGTAGGGACACCGGGCTGACCCCGGAGGGTCAGGTAGGGTGGCCGGGCCTACCCCGGAGCGCCTGTAGGGACAGCAGGTGTATCCCGGAGCACCGGTAGGGGTACGGGTACTACCCCGGAGGATGAGGTAGGGGCGCCAGGCCTACCCCGGAGCGTCGGGTAGGGATACCGGGCTGACCCCAGAGGGTCAGGTAGGGTGGCTGGGCCTACCCCGGAGCGCCTGTAGGGACCGCAGGTGTACCCCGGAGCACCGGCAGGGGTACCGGCACTACCCCGGAGCATGAGGTAGGGGCGCCAGGCCTACCCCGGAGCGTCGGGTAGGGATACCGGGCTGACCCCGGAGGGTCAGGTAGGGTGGCCGGGCCTACCCCGGAGCGCCTGTAGGGACAGCAGGTGTACCCCGGAGCACCGGTAGGGGTACCGGTACTACCCCGGAGCATGAGGTAGGGGCGCCAGGCGTACCCCGGAGCGTCGGGTAGGGACACCGGGCTGACCCCAGAGGGTCAGGTAGGGTGGCCGGGCCTACCCCGGAGCGCCTGTAGGGACAGCAGGTGTATCCCGGAGCACCGGTAGGGGTACGGGTACTACCCCGGAGGATGAGGTAGGGGCGCCAGGCCTACCCCGGAGCGTCGGGTAGGGATACCGGGCTGACCCCGGAGGGTCAGGTAGGGTGGCCGGGCCTACCCTGGAGGGTCAGGATGGGGGGCCGGGATCCATCGCCGCGTGCCCGTAGGGACAGCAGGTAGAACTCCGGCGCATCACAAAGGGTTCCGCCACGGGCCCAGAGTACTGGTGGGGGAACGGGTTCTATCCCGGAACGTCGCCTGGGGACACCGGGCGTAAGGCGGAGGGTCGGGTAGGAAGGCTGGGTCTAAACTCGCGCGCCCGTAGGGACAGCAGTTTTTCCCCCGGCGTACCGGGCGGGGGTACCGGTACTGCCCCGGAGTACTGACGGGGGTACACGGGTACTACCCCGGGGTACCGGGCGGCGGTATACGGGTACTACCAAGGAGTACAGGACGGGGGTATACGGGTACTACGAAGGAGCACAGGTGGGGGTTACGGGTAGTACCCCGGAGTACCGGGCGGGGGCATACGGGTACTGCCCCAGAGTACCGGGCGGGGGTATGCGGGTACTGCCCCGGAGTACCGGGTGGAGGTATATGGGTACTTCCCCGGAGTACCGGGCGGGGGTATGCGGGTACTGCCCCGGAGTACCGGGCGGGGGTATACGGGTACTACCAAGGAAGGAGTACAGGTGGGGGTTACGGGTAGCACCCCGGAGTACCGGGCGGGGGTACCGGTACTGCCCCGGAGTACCGGGCGGGGGTATGCGGGTACTGCCCCGGAGTACCGGGCGGGGGTATACGGGTACAACCAAGGAAGGAGTACAGGTGGGGGTTACGGGTAGCACCCCGGAGTACTGGGCGGGGGTACCGGTACTGCCCCGGAGTACCGGGCGGGGGTATGCGGGTACTGCCCCGGAGTACCGGGCGGGGGTATACGGGTACTACCAAGGAAGGAGTACAGGTGCGGGTTACGGGTAGTACCCCGGAGTACCGGGCGGGGGTACCGGTACTGCCCCGGAGTACCGGGCGGGGGTATGCGGGTACTGCCCCGGAGTACCGGGTGGAGGTATATGGGTACTGCCCCGGAGTACTGGCGGGGGTACACGGGTACTGCCCCGGAGTACCGGGCGGGGGTATACGGGTACTACCAAGGAGTACAGGTGGGGGTTACGGGTAGTACCCCGGAGTACCGGGCGGGGGCATACGGGTACTGCCCCGGAGTACCGGGCGGGGGCATAGGGGTGCTGCCCCGGAGTACCGGGCGGGGGTATGCGGGTACTGCCCCGGAGTACCGGGTGGAGGTATATGGGTACTTCCCCGGAGTACCGGGCGGGGGTATGCGGGTACTGCCCCGGAGTACCGGGCGGGGGTATATGGGTACTTCCCCGGAGTACCGGGCGGGGGTATGCGGGTACTGCCCCGGAGTACCGGGCGGGGGTATACGGGTACTACCAAAGAGTACAGGTGGGGGTTACGGGTACTACCCCTGGCTGAAGGGTGGGGGTACTGGTACTACCCCGGAGTACCAATGAGGGTTACGGGTACTACCCCTGGCTGCCGGGTAGGGGTAATGGTACTACACCGGAGTGTCGGCATGGGACGCCAAGCTAAGTCTGGAGCATCAGGTAGGGATGCCAGGACTGCTCTGGACGGTCAGGTAAGGTGGCCAGGTCTACCCCTTGGGCCGGCAAGGGGAGGCCAGGTCTACCCCTTGGGCCGGCAAGGGGAGGCCAGGTCTACCCCTTGGGCCGGCAAGGGGCGGCCAGGTCTACCCCTTGGGCCGGCAAGGGGCGGCCAGGTCTACCCCTTGGGCCGGCAAGGGGCGGCCAGGTCTACCCCTTGGGCCGGCAAGGGGCGGCCAGGTCTACCCCTTGGGCCGGCAAGGGGAGGCCAGGTCTACCCCTTGGGCCGGCAAGGGGCGGCCAGGTCTACCCCTTGGGCCGGCAAGGGGCGGCCAGGTCTACCCCTTGGGCCGGCA
>NW_027439217.1:182500-185000 GCF_964188355.1 Buteo buteo
GGTACCCACCCGCAGACAGCCGCCCGCGCGGGAGGCCGGGGGCGAGGCCCGCACCTCCCCCCCTCCTCTCTCCCCACCGCCGCGCCAGGCCCGACCGGCTCGACGAACCCTGACGGCCCCGGCGGGACGAGCTCCGACCAGCGGGTGCTCCAGGAGCGGGGAGCTTCGGAGCGCTCCCCGAGTCTCGATTTAGGGGGACGAAGGCCCTTGGCAGCGGCCGCCGCCGGGCTGCGGGGAACGACTCCCCGGGCCCGGGGCCGCGCGCGCGCGGGCCTGCGAGGCGCCCCAGCCGCGCCGCTGCGACCGCCGCCCCGCCGCGAGGCGAGGGGCGGCGGCACAGACGGGCGATTGATCGTCAAGCGACGCTCAGACAGGCGTAGCCCCGGGAGGAACCCGGGGCCGCAAGTGCGTTCGAAGTGTCGATGATCAATGTGTCCTGCAATTCACATTAATTCTCGCAGCTAGCTGCGTTCTTCATCGACGCACGAGCCGAGTGATCCACCGCTAAGAGTTGTCTGGCTTTCGGCACCGCCCCGCACGCGCGAGGGGGCCAGGACCGCTTCGCCACAGGCGAGCGGCCCCTCCGGAGGATGGCCCACCGCCCGCCCGCCCACCCCCCTCCGCACGCGCGGAGGGGGCACGGCGCAGCACGACGGAGAAGCCGCGCCTCTGCTGACCGTACGAGCACACACAGAGAAAGGGGGGGGGGAAGGAACGGAAAACTCCGAGCGGCGAGGCTGGGGAGCCCGCGCTCCCGACCGGCCTGGGAAATGCCTTGCTCGCATCGGAGGCGGCCCAGGCGCACGGGCTCGGCCCGGCCTCTGGGCAGAGGCAGCGATGCACCCGACCGCGCGCGGCCTGCCCACCACGCTCCGGACGACACGGCTGCTGCTGCTGCGGGGCAGCAGCGGGGAGCCCCACCGGCCCCGCGCACGCCTCCGTGCCGGCTGCGCCGCGCTACGACAGCCAGCTCCCCCGGGCTCGTCCCGACGGCAACTCCGCGGCCACGCCAGCGGCTCCAAGAGGCGGCAACCGCCAGAGCCGGCGACGCACCGCCCGCGGCCTGCCAGACGGCACCCGCTGCCGCACCAGAGCGGCTGCCCTCCCGGAACCACCGCCACCGCTTCTCGCCTCGGCCCCTTCCACGGGCACGCCCCAGGTGGAAGGCGGACGGCGCTAAGCCGGGGACAGCGCCCGCTCTCCCCGTTTCCACGCGGAGACCGCGCGTGGGGTGCCCCCGCCCGCCCCCGCCCACCTGCCCGGCGCGGCCGGGAAGCGCGACGGGGAAGCGGCGGGCAGGGCCCGGGACGGGACAGCCGCGGCCGGCACCGGGCGCCCTCCGGCCGACCGACAGGCCGAGCGGCGCCGCCGCCGCTCAGCCGGGGTGCCGCCCTTGCCAGCAGCCAGTGGCGGGAGACCGCCGAGCGCTCGCCAGGGCGAGGGGGGGAACGGAGCGCAGCGCGGCGCAGCGCTGCGACGGAGTCGCGGCGGCCCGGCAGCCGCCCAGCGAGCCCCCACCGCGGGGACCCGCCACCCCGGGCAGTGAGCCCGCGCTCACGCCGGGGCCGCCCGTTTCGAGGCAGGCAGGCCGGCTACGGCCGACCGCACCGCGGTCTCCACCGAGACCGGACCGCGGAGAGGAGGGGGCAGCGGGACCCCTCCCCGGCACGGCTGCCCGCGGGATGAGCACGGGCGGCAGCCCACCAGGGCCTTCGTGGGAGGAACTCCCGGCCCCTTTAAGGCACCGCCGCCCGGCCGCCCCCCCGGGTCGCATCGAGCCGCCCGCGTCTTTAAACCTCCGCCCGGCTCCACGGCCTTCGACCCCCGGGCTCGCCGAGGGAGGGCCGCGGAGGCGCGGACGCTAGGTACCTGGCCCTGGGGTGAGGGAAACGACCTGAAGGCCCCGCGGGGGTGCCTCCCCCGCTGCCGCCCTCGGGGGAGCGTCCGCCCGCGGGGGCGCGCCCGACATCCACCGCCACCACCACGTCCTCCTTCCCGGGGCCCGGGGTTTCCCTCAGTAGCCCGGCGCTGCGCCCGGGAGGAGAGCCGTGGCTCGGGCCGCCCGCTGGCGCGGGACACAGCCCGGCGGGGGCCTCGCCCACCAGAGGAGGCGGCGGCGGCAGAGCGCCCCCCCCGCCCCGGCTCCCTCGTGGGGAGAGGTGCGGGGGGGAACGGCCGCCGCCGCCCCACCCGGCGCCACGCACCCGCCCGGAATGCCCGGAGGCCTTTCCCCCGCGCGGCCGGCCGGGCTGCTTCGCAGCAGCCCGACAAGGTGCGGGCAGGGCCGCGGGAGACGCCTCCCGCGACCCCGGAGGACCCTCTCCTCTCGCGCCGCTCGCGCCCTGCTGCCCCGTCCTCACCGCCGCTCGCCGCTTCTTCCTCCTTGCCCGAGCGGGCTCGGCCGGCGGGGCTCGTCACACCCCGCGCCGGCGTCCCCCCTTCCCGCGCACTGCCGCCCGCGCTCTGACCGGGGGCGCCCCTCTTGGCCCCGAGGGCCGCG
>NW_027439217.1:190000-202500 GCF_964188355.1 Buteo buteo
ATGCCGGCAGAAACAGGACGAGGCGCTGCGGCCTCTCACCTGTGCCATCATCGGGCCCTCGGGGGCTGGGGGAAGCTGCGGCACGCACGAGAACCCCCAGCCGTCTGCATCCGGCTGCCAGCCACCGGGACCGGCTGCCGCTTGCACTCTGCCCAATTCGTGCATGGGCTCCAGCTTAAGGCCGGAGAAAACGCGATGAGGTGCCGCCACCTCTAACCCGGTACAGCGCTGCAGACCTTTCCACCGAGCCCTCCTGCAACCAGGCAAGCCGGGGCAGGCCGGACACCACAGGCCGCCCACGCGTGGCTCATGCCGGCAGAAACAGGACGAGGCGCTGCGGCCTCTCACCTGTGCCATCATCGGGCCCTCGGGGGCTGGGGGAAGCTGCGGCACGCACGAGAACCCCCAGCCGTCTGCATCCGGCTGCCAGCCACCGGGACCGGCTGCCGCTTGCACTCTGCCCAATTCGTGCATGGGCTCCAGCTTAAGGCCGGAGAAAACGCGATGAGGTGCCGCCACCTCTAAACCCGGTACAGCGCTGCAGACCTTTCCACCGAGCCCTCCTGCAACCAGGCAAGCCGGGGCAGGCCGGACACCACAGGCCGCCCACGCGTGGCTCATGCCGGCAAAAACAGGACGAGGCGCTGCGGCCTCTCACCTGTGCCATCATCGGGCCCTCGGGGGCTGGGGGGAAGCTGCGGCACGCACGAGAACCCCCAGCCGTCTGCATCCGGCTGCCAGCCACCGGGACCGGCTGCCGCTCTGCCCGCTCCAGCTTAAGGCCAGAGTCAAAGGACGAGGTGCCGCCACCTCGCCCGCCCATCACCAGGCCCTCAGGAGGCGGCGGCAGCCGCGGCGGGCTGGATGCTCACGGGCAGCTGCCCTCGCATATACCAGCGCTCCACCTTTGCCATCATCGGGCCCTCCGGGGCCGGGGGAAAGCCGAGGCAGGCTCGGCTCCACCCGGTCTTCCAGCGTTCGAGTGCCGGTGGCCGCCGCCGG
Source organism: Buteo buteo (assembly GCF_964188355.1). Taxonomy (NCBI): domain Eukaryota; kingdom Metazoa; phylum Chordata; class Aves; order Accipitriformes; family Accipitridae; genus Buteo; species Buteo buteo. The sequence goes on from NW_027439217.1 coordinate 191,003, forward strand.
CCACCGGGCTATGCCCTGCGGAATCCACCTTTGCACCTCTCGCACCACTCGGGTCAACAGCCACCGCCAGCCTGCCAGACCCTCGCAGGCGCCCGGCTGGCTTACTTGGAAAACACCGGGAGAGACCAACCGGCCGAACAGACAGAAAACGAGCCGAACCACCAGGCAAAACCACCACCACAACGGCCGCCCAGCGCTCCACTTCGCCGGCTGAGCCGTAAGCCTTGCAGCCGCTCACTAGCGCTGCTCCGTGCACGAGTCACCACTACCTCCTATAGTACGGGAGATCACGTCCCCGCCCCCGGCCGGCTCCAAGAGTGCCGTCCCTGCCCACCGGGGAGACCCGCCAATGACACCGACTTTTACGATGACGTAACTGGAGGCAGCGAAAAACAGCGACCCCTTGGCCAGCTCCGAGAAAGTGGCGGGGCTATCAGGTCTACCTCCCCGCCCCCGAAATGCGGCTAAGTCCCGCCGGAGCCGGGTAGACCTGGCGGCTCTTTTCACCGGCCGCTGCGGCAGCGACACCCCGCGTCCTCCGGGCGCCGCCGGCGGCCGCGCCGGCCTCCGGAGCCGGGTAGACCTGGCGGCCGCCCGCGGAGCCGGGTAGACCTGGCGGCTCTTTTCACCGGCCGCTGCGGCAGCGACACCCCGCGTCCTCCGGGCGCCGCCGGCGGCCGCGCCGGCCTCCGGAGCCGGGTAGACCTGGCGGCCGCCCGCGGAGCCGGGTAGACCTGGCGGCTCTTTTCACCGGCCGCTGCGGCAGCGACACCCCGCGTCCTCCGGGCGCCGCCGGCGGCCGCGCCGGCCTCCGGAGCCGGGTAGACCTGGCGGCCGCCCGCGGAGCCGGGTAGACCTGGCAGCCCTTTTCACCGGCCGCTGCGGCAGCGACACCCCGCGTCCTCCGGGCGCCGCCGGCGGCCGCGCCGGCCTCCGGAGCCGGGTAGACCTGGCGGCCGCCCGCGGAGCCGGGTAGACCTGGCGGCCCTTTTCACCGGCCGCTGCGGCAGCGACACCCCGCGTCCTCCGGGCGCCGCCGGCGGCCGCGCCGGCCTCCGGAGCCGGGTAGACCTGGCGGCCGCCCGCGGAGCCGGGTAGACCTGGCGGCCCTTTTCACCGGCCGCTGCGGCAGCGACACCCCGCGTCCTCCGGGCGCCGCCGGCGGCCGCGCCGGCCTCCGGAGCCGGGTAGACCTGGCGGCCGCCCGCGGAGCCGGGTAGACCTGGCGGCCCTTTTCACCGGCCGCTGCGGCAGCGACACCCCGCGTCCTCCGGGCGCCGCCGGCGGCCGCGCCGGCCTCCGGAGCCGGGTAGACCTGGCGGCCGCCCGCGGAGCCGGGTAGACCTGGCAGCCGTTCGGTGCCCCTTGGGCGGGGGGGGGCGGGGGGGGCAGGTGCGCCTGTTTTTGGTTCGTTTTTTTCGGTTTTTTTTTTTTTTTCCTTTCTTTTGAGATTTTAGCAAATCTGATTAAAAGGGCCACCCTCTCCCGGTTCTCCCGGACGGCATTTCTTTCCCCCTCCCCTTCCCGAGTTTGAACCACTTCTACACCAAGGGAGCACGTTTAAACGTACTGTCTGATGCAAGAGTTATTTCACCTTTATTGATTCCGGCGGGAAATATTAATACAATATTAACGACAACCAGTTTTCAAAATAATTTTTGTTTCCTGACACACACACCCCCCCCCCCCACCCTCGTCGTTCTCATGCACGTGCACGCACCTATTCCGAGCCGGTGGCTGCCAGGCACTTGCCAGCTTCACCACACCAGCCAGCCCCTCTGCTCCGCTGCTGCCCCCCCCCCCCCCAACCATATTCTGTCGGCGGGGTCCGGGCAGAGGTGGCAGCCCCCGGCACAAACTGCCCGGCTCCCCGGCGCGAGTTCGCTGTTCACTGGGTGCCTTCAGGACTGGTAGCCCCTTGCCAGGTTCAGGTTCGGGTCCCGGCGCTGCTGGGTGCTCGCCGACTTTTGGTTTTGGTTTTTGCGGTCTTGGGCTTTTTTTGGGGGGTTGTTTTTAATTTTTCTCCCCCCCCCCGCCTGTTTTTTTTTGGTGTTTTTTTGACGTTTTCCTTTTTTTTCATAAAATAAATACTTTAAAATACATATCTGCGATCCTGCAGGCACTGCCACCCCCCCCCCCCCGGTGACACACGCGCGCTCAGAGGCGCGCGCACACACACACACACACACACACAGAACGCGACGCAGGCACACACAGCTACACGCACCCCTGCACCGGTGTGCTCCCCCTCCCTCCCCGCGCTGCAGTCCCGGACCTGCAGGCCAGTAGGTGCAGCCCCCCCCCCCCCCCCCCTCCCCCGGCCCCACCCGATCACAGACTTTCCGGCGCCCTGGAGACGGGGGGTTGGGGGGCGGGTGGCTGGGTGGGGTGGTCTGCAGCCCGGCAACGGGGCCCCCGGAAACTGTGGTGTTTCCCGCCACGGCAACGGTCTGCTGCTCAGTCGCGGCGGCAGCAGCGGCGGGGAAAGGAGGCTAGAAAAGAGGGGGGGCGAGAGCGGCTGGCGAGCAGGCGGGGAGCCTGGCGCAGAGGTAGGCTGGCGAGGGGGGACGGTGTGTCTTTTCGGAGAAGGCTTCTGTTTGGATCGGTTGGAGTTTTATTTTTTTTACTTCTCTCCCCCGTCCCCGTCCCCGTCCCCGTCCCCCCCCCCCCGGTCGTTTAGTTTTCCCCCCGCGGCGGGGGCGGGCAGGAGTGGAGCAGGGCGAGAGCGGCTGGCGAGCAGGCGGGGAGCCTGGCGCAGAGGCAGGCTGGCGAGGGGGGACGGTGTGTCTTTTCGGAGAAGGCTTCTGTTTGGATCGGTTGGAGTTTTATTTTTTTTACTTCTCTCCCCCGTCCCCGTCCCCGTCCCCGTCCCCCCCCCCCCCGGTCGTTTAGTTTTCCCCCCGCGGCGGGGGCGGGCAGGAATGGAGCAGGGCGAGAGCGGCTGGCGAGCAGGCGGGGAGCCTGGCGCAGAGGCAGGCTGGCGAGGGGGGACGGTGTGTCTTTTCGGAGAAGGCTTCTGTTTGGATCGGTTGGAGTTTTATTTTTTTTACTTCTCTCCCCCGTCCCCGTCCCCGTCCCCGTCCCCCCCCCCCCCGGTCGTTTAGTTTTCCCCCCGCGGCGGGGGCGGGCGGGAGTGGAGCAGGGCGAGAGCGGCTGGCGAGCAGGCGGGGAGCCTGGCGCAGAGGCAGGCTGGCGAGGGGGGACGGTGTGTCTTTTCGGAGAAGGCTTCTGTTTGGATCGGTTGGAGTTTTATTTTTTTTACTTCTCTCCCCCGTCCCCGTCCCCGTCCCACCCCCCCGGTCCTTTAGTTTTCCCCCCGCGGCGGGGGCGGGCGGGAGTGGAGCAGGGCGAGTGCGTGGCTGGCTGAGAAAGAAAGGCGGGAGCGGGGCCACGGGTGCGGCAGGATAGGGACTCGGCAGCTGGGGTTTAGAGACGGCAGGGCACCGGGGGGGCTCCCCTCTCCCGCCCGGGCACGGAGCCGGCAGGGACGCCGCAGGGTCCTAAAGTCTCCCGCCTTCCACCACCGGGGGCGGCAAGCCTGGTGGCGGAAGGGGGGAGCAGGGGCAGCCAGGCTCGGCGCGAACTGCGTGGCGGGAGGGCGGGGGGGCGGTGTGTGTGTGCGTGCAGCGGCGGGCCCGGGGTGACGGGGGTGGGGGGTGTCGGCCCGGGGCCCTGTTTCGGGCGGGGGGGGGGGGGGGCTGCGCGCGTGTGCGTTTTGAGCGCACGACTGTGAGCGGGGCAGCGGGTGGAGGGTTTGGGCTGGGGGGGGCCGGTTGCGGGGGGGGGGGTGCGCACGTGTGTAGCCCCGTGCGAGTGGGTGCGGTGGCGGGCGGGAGGTGTTTGGGGCGGGGACTCGAATGGGGGGGGGCAGTGCGTGCGTGCGCGTGCGTGTGTCTAAGGGCGGGTGAGCGGCTGCAGCAGCAGGCGGTGGGCGTTCGGGCCGGGGGCCTGTTTTGGCGGGGTGCGGGCGCGCACGCAGGTGGAAATGAGAAAGATTTGTAACGGTGTCGCTAACGCCGCTTTCTCTGTTACAGCCCGGGTGGTCGGCCGCTTCGACGTCCGGCCTGCGCCCGTGCCTGCCTACGGGCGATGCGCTCGGCTCCCGGTCGGACCCGTCCCTGGCAAAGCAGCAGCCGCGTGCCTCGGCCTGGGCAGAGACCTGGGGCTCCAGGGCCCCAGCCAGGGCTGCCGGAGAGGCGCGCCGCGCTTCCGACAGAGGGGCATCAGCGGCTCCGTCGCCGGCGGGATGCGTTCGAGCGGTGAGGAAGGTCCCAGCGGCCTTAGGCGGTGGCGGGGGGCGCGCTCCTTCGGCGACGGGAGCGGGGGGGAAACGGCCCCGGGGTGGGCCGGTCAGCCGGCACGGCGGCCACGCGAGCTCGTCGTCTCCGAGGATGCTCGGCTAAGTCGGCCTCGGCCACAGGGACCGCTTGTCAGGCAGCCGACTGGCTTTCTTCAGAGGCCTGCGAGACCGCCGTCCCTCGGAGGCCAATGAACAGTTAATGCGCGATAACGCAGGGGCCGGAGAACGCTAACGTTAACCAAGAGCGTCGCAAGGTCCTAAAGGAGTGCCGCAATCAGACTTTAGGAGTCGGTAATTTATAATACTGGTGACTACTAATCGAGTCATATTCAATCCGTGACGATCCGCTGGTAGGTACGTACGTACGTACGTACGTATTCCTTCTCCGGCTATTAACGAAGGGACGCACACCTAGCGTGCGTGAACGAATGAGTTTTGTTATTTAAGGAACTGCCAGAAAGCGTATTACCGCGTAGCGCTAAATCAGTCGGTAGGTGACGCTCCATAAACGATACAATCCAGCATCGCTCGTCAACTGTTAATAACTTCAATCGATGACGATTCATAGCGTATCGATTCTTCTGTATTCGTTTAGGAGCGGATCCCACGCCAACGGTGCCACGCGGTACCCGGACGGCCACCGACTCGTACAGAGACGAGAGAGCAGCGTCGGCGCCTCTTCCCGAAGAAGTCGTTACCGATAAAGTACTCCGACTGTGGGTAACGCTTTGCTCTCACGTTTTTGACGCGTGCCTGCCTGCCTGCCTGCCTGCCTGCGTGCGTGGTAAAAGACAAGCTGTCAGACACAATAAATTTTAAGAAAGTGGAATCGCGGAGCGGTCTTAATACACTAATCAGGACCGGCCCGTAGCGCGGCCAGGGAGTGCAGGCCGACCCTGCAGCGTGGCCAGGTTTACCCGGAGACACAGGTAAGGAGGCCAGGACTACCCCGGAGCATCAGGTAGGGATACCGGGCTGACCCCCAGAAAGTCAGGTAGGGTGGCCGGGCCTACCCCGGAGCGCCTGTAGGGACCGCAGGTGTACCCCGGAGCACCGGTAGGGGTACCAGCACTACCCCGGAGGATGAGGTAGGGGCGCCAGGCCTACCCCGGAGCGTCGGGTAGGGACACCGGGATGACCCCAGAGGGTCAGGTAGGGTGGCCGGGCCTACCCCGGAGCGCCTGTAGGGACCGCAGGTGTACCCCGGAGCACCGGCAGGGGTACCGGCACTACCCCGGAGGATGAGGTAGGGGCGCCAGGCCTACCCCGGAGCGTCGGGTAGGGACACCGGGCTGACCCCGGAGGGTCAGGTAGGGTGGCCGGGCCTACCCCGGAGCGCCTGTAGGGACCGCAGGTGTACCCCGGAGCACCGGCAGGGGTACCGGCACTACCCCGGAGGATGAGGTAGGGGCGCCAGGCCTACCCCGGAGCGTCGGGTAGGGACACCGGGCTGACCCCGGAGGGTCAGGTAGGGTGGCCGGGCCTACCCCGGAGCGCCTGTAGGGACCGCAGGTGTACCCCGGAGCACCGGCAGGGGTACCGGCACTACCCCGGAGGATGAGGTAGGGGCGCCAGGCCTACCCCGGAGCGTCGGGTAGGGATACCGGGCTGACCCCGGAGGGTCAGGTAGGGTGGCCGGGCCTACCCCGGAGCGCCTGTAGGGACCGCAGGTGTACCCCGGAGCACCGGCAGGGGTACCGGCACTACCCCGGAGGATGAGGTAGGGGCGCCAGGCCTACCCCGGAGCGTCGGGTAGGGACACCGGGCTGACCCCAGAGGGTCAGGTAGGGTGGCCGGGCCTACCCCGGAGCGCCTGTAGGGACCGCAGGTGTACCCCGGAGCACCGGCAGGGGTACCGGCACTACCCCGGAGGATGAGGTAGGGGCGCCAGGCCTACCCCGGAGCGTCGGGTAGGGATACCGGGCTGACCCCGGAGGGTCAGGTAGGGTGGCCGGGCCTACCCCGGAGCGCCTGTAGGGACCGCAGGTGTACCCCGGAGCACCGGCAGGGGTACCGGCACTACCCCGGAGGATGAGGTAGGGGCGCCAGGCCTACCCCGGAGCGTCGGGTAGGGACACCGGGCTGACCCCAGAGGGTCAGGTAGGGTGGCCGGGCCTACCCCGGAGCGCCTGTAGGGACCGCAGGTGTACCCCGGAGCACCGGCAGGGGTACCGGCACTACCCCGGAGGATGAGGTAGGGGCGCCAGGCCTACCCCGGAGCGTCGGGTAGGGATACCGGGCTGACCCCGGAGGGTCAGGTAGGGTGGCCGGGCCTACCCCGGAGCGCCTGTAGGGACCGCAGGTGTACCCCGGAGCACCGGCAGGGGTACCGGCACTACCCCGGAGGATGAGGTAGGGGCGCCAGGCCTACCCCGGAGCGTCGGGTAGGGATACCGGGCTGACCCCGGAGGGTCAGGTAGGGTGGCCGGGCCTACCCCGGAGCGCCTGTAGGGACCGCAGGTGTACCCCGGAGCACCGGCAGGGGTACCGGCACTACCCCGGAGGATGAGGTAGGGGCGCCAGGCCTACCCCGGAGCGTCGGGTAGGGATACCGGGCTGACCCCGGAGGGTCAGGTAGGGTGGCCGGGCCTACCCCGGAGCGCCTGTAGGGACCGCAGGTGTACCCCGGAGCACCGGCAGGGGTACCGGCACTACCCCGGAGGATGAGGTAGGGGCGCCAGGCCTACCCCGGAGCGTCGGGTAGGGATACCGGGCTGACCCCGGAGGGTCAGGTAGGGTGGCCGGGCCTACCCCGGAGCGCCTGTAGGGACCGCAGGTGTACCCCGGAGCACCGGCAGGGGTACCGGCACTACCCCGGAGGATGAGGTAGGGGCGCCAGGCCTACCCCGGAGCGTCGGGTAGGGATACCGGGCTGACCCCGGAGGGTCAGGTAGGGTGGCCGGGCCTACCCCGGAGCGCCTGTAGGGACCGCAGGTGTACCCCGGAGCACCGGCAGGGGTACCGGCACTACCCCGGAGGATGAGGTAGGGGCGCCAGGCCTACCCCGGAGCGTCGGGTAGGGACACCGGGCTGACCCCAGAGGGTCAGGTAGGGTGGCCGGGCCTACCCCGGAGCGCCTGTAGGGACCGCAGGTGTATCCCGGAGCACCGGTAGGGGTACGGGTACTACCCCGGAGGATGAGGTAGGGGCGCCAGGCCTACCCCGGAGCGTCGGGTAGGGATACCGGGCTGACCCCGGAGGGTCAGGTAGGGTGGCCGGGCCTACCCCGGAGCGCCTGTAGGGACCGCAGGTGTACCCCGGAGCACCGGCAGGGGTACCGGCACTACCCCGGAGGATGAGGTAGGGGCGCCAGGCCTACCCCGGAGCGTCGGGTAGGGATACCGGGCTGACCCCGGAGGGTCAGGTAGGGTGGCCGGGCCTACCCCGGAGCGCCTGTAGGGACCGCAGGTGTACCCCGGAGCACCGGTAGGGGTACCGGCACTACCCCGGAGCATGAGGTAGGGGCGCCAGGCGTACCCCGGAGCGTCGGGTAGGGACACCGGGCTGACCCCGGAGGGTCAGGTAGGGTGGCCGGGCCTACCCCGGAGCGCCTGTAGGGACAGCAGGTGTATCCCGGAGCACCGGTAGGGGTACGGGTACTACCCCGGAGGATGAGGTAGGGGCGCCAGGCCTACCCCGGAGCGTCGGGTAGGGATACCGGGCTGACCCCAGAGGGTCAGGTAGGGTGGCTGGGCCTACCCCGGAGCGCCTGTAGGGACCGCAGGTGTACCCCGGAGCACCGGCAGGGGTACCGGCACTACCCCGGAGCATGAGGTAGGGGCGCCAGGCCTACCCCGGAGCGTCGGGTAGGGATACCGGGCTGACCCCGGAGGGTCAGGTAGGGTGGCCGGGCCTACCCCGGAGCGCCTGTAGGGACAGCAGGTGTACCCCGGAGCACCGGTAGGGGTACCGGTACTACCCCGGAGCATGAGGTAGGGGCGCCAGGCGTACCCCGGAGCGTCGGGTAGGGACACCGGGCTGACCCCAGAGGGTCAGGTAGGGTGGCCGGGCCTACCCCGGAGCGCCTGTAGGGACAGCAGGTGTATCCCGGAGCACCGGTAGGGGTACGGGTACTACCCCGGAGGATGAGGTAGGGGCGCCAGGCCTACCCCGGAGCGTCGGGTAGGGATACCGGGCTGACCCCGGAGGGTCAGGTAGGGTGGCCGGGCCTACCCTGGAGGGTCAGGATGGGGGGCCGGGATCCATCGCCGCGTGCCCGTAGGGACAGCAGGTAGAACTCCGGCGCATCACAAAGGGTTCCGCCACGGGCCCAGAGTACTGGTGGGGGAACGGGTTCTATCCCGGAACGTCGCCTGGGGACACCGGGCGTAAGGCGGAGGGTCGGGTAGGAAGGCTGGGTCTAAACTCGCGCGCCCGTAGGGACAGCAGTTTTTCCCCCGGCGTACCGGGCGGGGGTACCGGTACTGCCCCGGAGTACTGACGGGGGTACACGGGTACTACCCCGGGGTACCGGGCGGCGGTATACGGGTACTACCAAGGAGTACAGGACGGGGGTATACGGGTACTACGAAGGAGCACAGGTGGGGGTTACGGGTAGTACCCCGGAGTACCGGGCGGGGGCATACGGGTACTGCCCCAGAGTACCGGGCGGGGGTATGCGGGTACTGCCCCGGAGTACCGGGTGGAGGTATATGGGTACTTCCCCGGAGTACCGGGCGGGGGTATGCGGGTACTGCCCCGGAGTACCGGGCGGGGGTATACGGGTACTACCAAGGAAGGAGTACAGGTGGGGGTTACGGGTAGCACCCCGGAGTACCGGGCGGGGGTACCGGTACTGCCCCGGAGTACCGGGCGGGGGTATGCGGGTACTGCCCCGGAGTACCGGGCGGGGGTATACGGGTACAACCAAGGAAGGAGTACAGGTGGGGGTTACGGGTAGCACCCCGGAGTACTGGGCGGGGGTACCGGTACTGCCCCGGAGTACCGGGCGGGGGTATGCGGGTACTGCCCCGGAGTACCGGGCGGGGGTATACGGGTACTACCAAGGAAGGAGTACAGGTGCGGGTTACGGGTAGTACCCCGGAGTACCGGGCGGGGGTACCGGTACTGCCCCGGAGTACCGGGCGGGGGTATGCGGGTACTGCCCCGGAGTACCGGGTGGAGGTATATGGGTACTGCCCCGGAGTACTGGCGGGGGTACACGGGTACTGCCCCGGAGTACCGGGCGGGGGTATACGGGTACTACCAAGGAGTACAGGTGGGGGTTACGGGTAGTACCCCGGAGTACCGGGCGGGGGCATACGGGTACTGCCCCGGAGTACCGGGCGGGGGCATAGGGGTGCTGCCCCGGAGTACCGGGCGGGGGTATGCGGGTACTGCCCCGGAGTACCGGGTGGAGGTATATGGGTACTTCCCCGGAGTACCGGGCGGGGGTATGCGGGTACTGCCCCGGAGTACCGGGCGGGGGTATATGGGTACTTCCCCGGAGTACCGGGCGGGGGTATGCGGGTACTGCCCCGGAGTACCGGGCGGGGGTATACGGGTACTACCAAAGAGTACAGGTGGGGGTTACGGGTACTACCCCTGGCTGAAGGGTGGGGGTACTGGTACTACCCCGGAGTACCAATGAGGGTTACGGGTACTACCCCTGGCTGCCGGGTAGGGGTAATGGTACTACACCGGAGTGTCGGCATGGGACGCCAAGCTAAGTCTGGAGCATCAGGTAGGGATGCCAGGACTGCTCTGGACGGTCAGGTAAGGTGGCCAGGTCTACCCCTTGGGCCGGCAAGGGGAGGCCAGGTCTACCCCTTGGGCCGGCAAGGGGAGGCCAGGTCTACCCCTTGGGCCGGCAAGGGGCGGCCAGGTCTACCCCTTGGGCCGGCAAGGGGCGGCCAGGTCTACCCCTTGGGCCGGCAAGGGGCGGCCAGGTCTACCCCTTGGGCCGGCAAGGGGCGGCCAGGTCTACCCCTTGGGCCGGCAAGGGGAGGCCAGGTCTACCCCTTGGGCCGGCAAGGGGCGGCCAGGTCTACCCCTTGGGCCGGCAAGGGGCGGCCAGGTCTACCCCTTGGGCCGGCAAGGGGAGGCCAGGTCTACCCCTTGGGCCGGCAAGGGGAGGCCAGGTCTACCCCTTGGGCCGGCAAGGGGAGGCCAGGTCTACCCCTTGGGCCGGCAAGGGGAGGCCAGGTCTACCCCTTGGGCCGGCAAGGGGAGGCCAGGTCTACCCCTTGGGCCGGCAAGGGGAGGCCAGGTCTACCCCTTGGGCCGGCAAGGGGCGGCCAGGTCTACCCCTTGGGCCGGCAAGGGGCGGCCAGGTCTACCCCTTGGGCCGGCAAGGGGCGGCCAGGTCTACCCCTGGGCCGGCAAGGGGAGGCCAGGTCTACCCCTTGGGCCGGCAAGGGGAGGCCAGGTCTACCCCTTGGGCCGGCAAGGGGCGGCCAGGTCTACCCCTTGGGCCGGCAAGGGGAGGCCAGGTCTACCCCTTGGGCCGGCAAGGGGAGGCCAGGTCTACCCCTTGGGCCGGCAAGGGGAGGCCAGGTCTACCCCTTGGGCCGGCAAGGGGAGGCCAGGTCTACCCCTTGGGCCGGCAAGGGGCGGCCAGGTCTACCCCTTGGGCCGGCAAGGGGAGGCCAGGTCTACCCCTTGGGCCGGCAAGGGGAGGCCAGGTCTACCCCTTGGGCCGGCAAGGGGCGGCCAGGTCTACCCCTTGGGCCGGCAAGGGGCGGCCAGGTCTACCCCTTGGGCCGGCAAGGGGCGGCCAGGTCTACCCCTTGGGCCGGCAAGGGGCGGCCAGGTCTACCCCTGGGCCGGCAAGGGGAGGCCAGGTCTACCCCTTGGGCCGGCAAGGGGAGGCCAGGTCTACCCCTTGGGCCGGCAAGGGGCGGCCAGGTCTACCCCTTGGGCCGGCAAGGGGAGGCCAGGTCTACCCCTTGGGCCGGCAAGGGGAGGCCAGGTCTACCCCTTGGGCCGGCAAGGGGAGGCCAGGTCTACCCCTTGGGCCGGCAAGGGGAGGCCAGGTCTACCCCTTGGGCCGGCAAGGGGCGGCCAGGTCTACCCCTTGGGCCGGCAAGGGGAGGCCAGGTCTACCCCTTGGGCCGGCAAGGGGAGGCCAGGTCTACCCCTTGGGCCGGCAAGGGGAGGCCAGGTCTACCCCTTGGGCCGGCAAGGGGCGGCCAGGTCTACCCCTTGGGCCGGCAAGGGGCGGCCAGGTCTACCCCTTGGGCCGGCAAGGGGCGGCCAG
>NW_027439217.1:215000-230000 GCF_964188355.1 Buteo buteo
AAAAGCATCAGAGACGGCAGCGGCGGAGGGGGACGCCCCCCTGCCGCCCGCGGCACGCCTCGGGGCCCACCCGGGCAGGTGCAGCCCACACTCGCCTTTTTTCCCCGTTTCTTTGGCTCAGCCGCCCCACCGCCCAGCGCTGCTCACGGCCGGCACCTGCGGGTACCCGGACCGAGGCCAGCACCGGCGCCTCGCGTGTTTCAGGACACCTGAGGGCTCGCGGGGCCACGCGGCCGTCACACAGCCCGGTTCAGTAAAGAAGCCCGAGGAACCCCGCTGAGCAGGGGAGGACGACACTGCCGCCATCGCGGCCCCCTTCGCTCGGGGGGGGTGCAGGACACCACTTCGCATGCAACGGGAAGCGAATTGGAAAGGAGACCACCCTGCCTGAACACCGGACACTGCCGTGACTCCCTATTACGGGGAGCACAGAAGAGCCGGCCCGCCGAGGGCCCTCTCCGACGCGACCCGAAAGGCCTCATCGATCAGTAAGGGAAGGGAAAGGAGGAAGGAGCGGAGGCCCCACGGCCACGAGTCCTGGGACAGCGACGGCCACTCGCACCCATCGCCAACCGGGGGCGGACGGCAGGTGCGGGGGCTCTGCGTGCGAGTGAGAGGGCAACGTCTGCGGAGAGGTGCAACGCCGGCCTGAACACCGGCAGAGCCGGCCCGCCGGGAAGCCCCTCCGACGCGCCCTAAACGCCTCATCGATCAGTAAGGGAAGGGAACGGAGGAAGGAGCGGAGGCCCCACGGCCACGAGTCCTGGGACAGCGACGGCCACTCGCACCCATCGCCAACCGGGGGCGGACGGCAGGTGCGGGGGCTCTGCGTGCGAGTGAGAGGGCAACGTCTGCGGAGAGGTGCAACGCCGGCCTGAACACCGGCAGAGCCGGCCCGCCGGGAAGCCCCTCCGACGCGCCCTAAACGCCTCATCGATCAGTAAGGGAAGGGAACGGAGGAAGGAGCGGAGGCCCCACGGCCACGAGTCCTGGGACAGCGACGGCCACTCGCACCCATCGCCAACCGGGGGCGGACGGCAGGTGCGGGGGCTCTGCGTGCGAGTGAGAGGGCAACGTCTGCGGAGAGGTGCAACGCCGGCCTGAACACCGGCAGAGCCGGCCCGCCGGGAAGCCCCTCCGACGCGCCCTAAACGCCTCATCGATCAGTAAGGGAAGGGAACGGAGGAAGGAGCGGAGGCCCCACGGCCACGAGTCCTGGGACAGCGACGGCCACTCGCACCCGTCGCCAACCGGGGGCGGACGGCAGGTGCGGGGGCTCTGCGTGCGAGTGAGGGCAACGCCTGCGAGAGGTGCTCCAACGGCCTGAACACCGGCAGAGCCGGCCCGCCGTGGAGGCTCTCCGACGCACCCGAGGACGCCTCAGCGGGCGCTGCCTGTGGGTCTGGATCAGTCAAATCGTGGAGCGGGAGGTGCCACGGGCCACCCGGCTCCAGACAACGATTCCCTTGAGGAAGGTAACGGGACCGGGGGATGGCCACAGCAGGCTCAACTCCCCCAGCTCCTCCAGCGTTCGAGTGCCGGCAACCGCCACCGGCTGCCGGTCTTTGCCCGCCCCACAGGCAACCGCTTGCCGTCGGGGAAAAAAAAGGCACCTGGACCCATGCCGCGCACGGGTGTTCGGGGCCTGGGGGAATGCCACAGAAGCGAGACAACCCCAGCCGCCTGCGTTCGACTTGCCAGCCACCAGGTACAGCCGCACTTTTCTTCCCGCTTCGCGGGCTCCAGCTTAAGGCCGGAGAAAACGCGATGAGGTGCCGCCACCTCTAACCCGGTACAGCGCTGCAGACCTTTCCACCGAGCCCTCCTGCAACCAGGCAAGCCGGGGCAGGCCGGACACCACAGGCCGCCCACGCGTGGCTCATGCCGGCAGAAACAGGACGAGGCGCTGCGGCCTCTCACCTGTGCCATCATCGGGCCCTCGGGGGCTGGGGGAAGCTGCGGCACGCACGAGAACCCCCAGCCGTCTGCATCCGGCTGCCAGCCACCGGGACCGGCTGCCGCTTGCACTCTGCCCAATTCGTGCATGGGCTCCAGCTTAAGGCCGGAGAAAACGCGATGAGGTGCCGCCACCTCTAACCCGGTACAGCGCTGCAGACCTTTCCACCGAGCCCTCCTGCAACCAGGCAAGCCGGGGCAGGCCGGACACCACAGGCCGCCCACGCGTGGCTCATGCCGGCAGAAACAGGACGAGGCGCTGCGGCCTCTCACCTGTGCCATCATCGGGCCCTCGGGGGCTGGGGGAAGCTGCGGCACGCACGAGAACCCCCAGCCGTCTGCATCCGGCTGCCAGCCACCGGGACCGGCTGCCGCTTGCACTCTGCCCAATTCGTGCATGGGCTCCAGCTTAAGGCCGGAGAAAACGCGATGAGGTGCCGCCACCTCTAAACCCGGTACAGCGCTGCAGACCTTTCCACCGAGCCCTCCTGCAACCAGGCAAGCCGGGGCAGGCCGGACACCACAGGCCGCCCACGCGTGGCTCATGCCGGCAAAAACAGGACGAGGCGCTGCGGCCTCTCACCTGTGCCATCATCGGGCCCTCGGGGGCTGGGGGGAAGCTGCGGCACGCACGAGAACCCCCAGCCGTCTGCATCCGGCTGCCAGCCACCGGGACCGGCTGCCGCTCTGCCCGCTCCAGCTTAAGGCCAGAGTCAAAGGACGAGGTGCCGCCACCTCGCCCGCCCATCACCAGGCCCTCAGGAGGCGGCGGCAGCCGCGGCGGGCTGGATGCTCACGGGCAGCTGCCCTCGCATATACCAGCGCTCCACCTTTGCCATCATCGGGCCCTCCGGGGCCGGGGGAAAGCCGAGGCAGGCTCGGCTCCACCCGGTCTTCCAGCGTTCGAGTGCCGGTGGCCGCCGCCGGCCACCGGGCTATGCCCTGCGGAATCCACCTTTGCACCTCTCGCACCACTCGGGTCAACAGCCACCGCCAGCCTGCCAGACCCTCGCAGGCGCCCGGCTGGCTTACTTGGAAAACACCGGGAGAGACCAACCGGCCGAACAGACAGAAAACGAGCCGAACCACCAGGCAAAACCACCACCACAACGGCCGCCCAGCGCTCCACTTCGCCGGCTGAGCCGTAAGCCTTGCAGCCGCTCACTAGCGCTGCTCCGTGCACGAGTCACCACTACCTCCTATAGTACGGGAGATCACGTCCCCGCCCCCGGCCGGCTCCAAGAGTGCCGTCCCTGCCCACCGGGGAGACCCGCCAATGACACCGACTTTTACGATGACGTAACTGGAGGCAGCGAAAAACAGCGACCCCTTGGCCAGCTCCGAGAAAGTGGCGGGGCTATCAGGTCTACCTCCCCGCCCCCGAAATGCGGCTAAGTCCCGCCGGAGCCGGGTAGACCTGGCGGCTCTTTTCACCGGCCGCTGCGGCAGCGACACCCCGCGTCCTCCGGGCGCCGCCGGCGGCCGCGCCGGCCTCCGGAGCCGGGTAGACCTGGCGGCCGCCCGCGGAGCCGGGTAGACCTGGCGGCTCTTTTCACCGGCCGCTGCGGCAGCGACACCCCGCGTCCTCCGGGCGCCGCCGGCGGCCGCGCCGGCCTCCGGAGCCGGGTAGACCTGGCGGCCGCCCGCGGAGCCGGGTAGACCTGGCGGCTCTTTTCACCGGCCGCTGCGGCAGCGACACCCCGCGTCCTCCGGGCGCCGCCGGCGGCCGCGCCGGCCTCCGGAGCCGGGTAGACCTGGCGGCCGCCCGCGGAGCCGGGTAGACCTGGCAGCCCTTTTCACCGGCCGCTGCGGCAGCGACACCCCGCGTCCTCCGGGCGCCGCCGGCGGCCGCGCCGGCCTCCGGAGCCGGGTAGACCTGGCGGCCGCCCGCGGAGCCGGGTAGACCTGGCGGCCCTTTTCACCGGCCGCTGCGGCAGCGACACCCCGCGTCCTCCGGGCGCCGCCGGCGGCCGCGCCGGCCTCCGGAGCCGGGTAGACCTGGCGGCCGCCCGCGGAGCCGGGTAGACCTGGCGGCCCTTTTCACCGGCCGCTGCGGCAGCGACACCCCGCGTCCTCCGGGCGCCGCCGGCGGCCGCGCCGGCCTCCGGAGCCGGGTAGACCTGGCGGCCGCCCGCGGAGCCGGGTAGACCTGGCGGCCCTTTTCACCGGCCGCTGCGGCAGCGACACCCCGCGTCCTCCGGGCGCCGCCGGCGGCCGCGCCGGCCTCCGGAGCCGGGTAGACCTGGCGGCCGCCCGCGGAGCCGGGTAGACCTGGCAGCCGTTCGGTGCCCCTTGGGCGGGGGGGGGCGGGGGGGGCAGGTGCGCCTGTTTTTGGTTCGTTTTTTTCGGTTTTTTTTTTTTTTTCCTTTCTTTTGAGATTTTAGCAAATCTGATTAAAAGGGCCACCCTCTCCCGGTTCTCCCGGACGGCATTTCTTTCCCCCTCCCCTTCCCGAGTTTGAACCACTTCTACACCAAGGGAGCACGTTTAAACGTACTGTCTGATGCAAGAGTTATTTCACCTTTATTGATTCCGGCGGGAAATATTAATACAATATTAACGACAACCAGTTTTCAAAATAATTTTTGTTTCCTGACACACACACCCCCCCCCCCCACCCTCGTCGTTCTCATGCACGTGCACGCACCTATTCCGAGCCGGTGGCTGCCAGGCACTTGCCAGCTTCACCACACCAGCCAGCCCCTCTGCTCCGCTGCTGCCCCCCCCCCCCCCAACCATATTCTGTCGGCGGGGTCCGGGCAGAGGTGGCAGCCCCCGGCACAAACTGCCCGGCTCCCCGGCGCGAGTTCGCTGTTCACTGGGTGCCTTCAGGACTGGTAGCCCCTTGCCAGGTTCAGGTTCGGGTCCCGGCGCTGCTGGGTGCTCGCCGACTTTTGGTTTTGGTTTTTGCGGTCTTGGGCTTTTTTTGGGGGGTTGTTTTTAATTTTTCTCCCCCCCCCCGCCTGTTTTTTTTTGGTGTTTTTTTGACGTTTTCCTTTTTTTTCATAAAATAAATACTTTAAAATACATATCTGCGATCCTGCAGGCACTGCCACCCCCCCCCCCCCGGTGACACACGCGCGCTCAGAGGCGCGCGCACACACACACACACACACACACAGAACGCGACGCAGGCACACACAGCTACACGCACCCCTGCACCGGTGTGCTCCCCCTCCCTCCCCGCGCTGCAGTCCCGGACCTGCAGGCCAGTAGGTGCAGCCCCCCCCCCCCCCCCCCTCCCCCGGCCCCACCCGATCACAGACTTTCCGGCGCCCTGGAGACGGGGGGTTGGGGGGCGGGTGGCTGGGTGGGGTGGTCTGCAGCCCGGCAACGGGGCCCCCGGAAACTGTGGTGTTTCCCGCCACGGCAACGGTCTGCTGCTCAGTCGCGGCGGCAGCAGCGGCGGGGAAAGGAGGCTAGAAAAGAGGGGGGGCGAGAGCGGCTGGCGAGCAGGCGGGGAGCCTGGCGCAGAGGTAGGCTGGCGAGGGGGGACGGTGTGTCTTTTCGGAGAAGGCTTCTGTTTGGATCGGTTGGAGTTTTATTTTTTTTACTTCTCTCCCCCGTCCCCGTCCCCGTCCCCGTCCCCCCCCCCCCGGTCGTTTAGTTTTCCCCCCGCGGCGGGGGCGGGCAGGAGTGGAGCAGGGCGAGAGCGGCTGGCGAGCAGGCGGGGAGCCTGGCGCAGAGGCAGGCTGGCGAGGGGGGACGGTGTGTCTTTTCGGAGAAGGCTTCTGTTTGGATCGGTTGGAGTTTTATTTTTTTTACTTCTCTCCCCCGTCCCCGTCCCCGTCCCCGTCCCCCCCCCCCCCGGTCGTTTAGTTTTCCCCCCGCGGCGGGGGCGGGCAGGAATGGAGCAGGGCGAGAGCGGCTGGCGAGCAGGCGGGGAGCCTGGCGCAGAGGCAGGCTGGCGAGGGGGGACGGTGTGTCTTTTCGGAGAAGGCTTCTGTTTGGATCGGTTGGAGTTTTATTTTTTTTACTTCTCTCCCCCGTCCCCGTCCCCGTCCCCGTCCCCCCCCCCCCCGGTCGTTTAGTTTTCCCCCCGCGGCGGGGGCGGGCGGGAGTGGAGCAGGGCGAGAGCGGCTGGCGAGCAGGCGGGGAGCCTGGCGCAGAGGCAGGCTGGCGAGGGGGGACGGTGTGTCTTTTCGGAGAAGGCTTCTGTTTGGATCGGTTGGAGTTTTATTTTTTTTACTTCTCTCCCCCGTCCCCGTCCCCGTCCCACCCCCCCGGTCCTTTAGTTTTCCCCCCGCGGCGGGGGCGGGCGGGAGTGGAGCAGGGCGAGTGCGTGGCTGGCTGAGAAAGAAAGGCGGGAGCGGGGCCACGGGTGCGGCAGGATAGGGACTCGGCAGCTGGGGTTTAGAGACGGCAGGGCACCGGGGGGGCTCCCCTCTCCCGCCCGGGCACGGAGCCGGCAGGGACGCCGCAGGGTCCTAAAGTCTCCCGCCTTCCACCACCGGGGGCGGCAAGCCTGGTGGCGGAAGGGGGGAGCAGGGGCAGCCAGGCTCGGCGCGAACTGCGTGGCGGGAGGGCGGGGGGGCGGTGTGTGTGTGCGTGCAGCGGCGGGCCCGGGGTGACGGGGGTGGGGGGTGTCGGCCCGGGGCCCTGTTTCGGGCGGGGGGGGGGGGGGGCTGCGCGCGTGTGCGTTTTGAGCGCACGACTGTGAGCGGGGCAGCGGGTGGAGGGTTTGGGCTGGGGGGGGCCGGTTGCGGGGGGGGGGGTGCGCACGTGTGTAGCCCCGTGCGAGTGGGTGCGGTGGCGGGCGGGAGGTGTTTGGGGCGGGGACTCGAATGGGGGGGGGCAGTGCGTGCGTGCGCGTGCGTGTGTCTAAGGGCGGGTGAGCGGCTGCAGCAGCAGGCGGTGGGCGTTCGGGCCGGGGGCCTGTTTTGGCGGGGTGCGGGCGCGCACGCAGGTGGAAATGAGAAAGATTTGTAACGGTGTCGCTAACGCCGCTTTCTCTGTTACAGCCCGGGTGGTCGGCCGCTTCGACGTCCGGCCTGCGCCCGTGCCTGCCTACGGGCGATGCGCTCGGCTCCCGGTCGGACCCGTCCCTGGCAAAGCAGCAGCCGCGTGCCTCGGCCTGGGCAGAGACCTGGGGCTCCAGGGCCCCAGCCAGGGCTGCCGGAGAGGCGCGCCGCGCTTCCGACAGAGGGGCATCAGCGGCTCCGTCGCCGGCGGGATGCGTTCGAGCGGTGAGGAAGGTCCCAGCGGCCTTAGGCGGTGGCGGGGGGCGCGCTCCTTCGGCGACGGGAGCGGGGGGGAAACGGCCCCGGGGTGGGCCGGTCAGCCGGCACGGCGGCCACGCGAGCTCGTCGTCTCCGAGGATG
Source organism: Buteo buteo (assembly GCF_964188355.1). Classification (NCBI taxonomy): domain Eukaryota; kingdom Metazoa; phylum Chordata; class Aves; order Accipitriformes; family Accipitridae; genus Buteo; species Buteo buteo. The sequence goes on from NW_027439217.1 coordinate 222,278, forward strand.
CTCGGCTAAGTCGGCCTCGGCCACAGGGACCGCTTGTCAGGCAGCCGACTGGCTTTCTTCAGAGGCCTGCGAGACCGCCGTCCCTCGGAGGCCAATGAACAGTTAATGCGCGATAACGCAGGGGCCGGAGAACGCTAACGTTAACCAAGAGCGTCGCAAGGTCCTAAAGGAGTGCCGCAATCAGACTTTAGGAGTCGGTAATTTATAATACTGGTGACTACTAATCGAGTCATATTCAATCCGTGACGATCCGCTGGTAGGTACGTACGTACGTACGTACGTATTCCTTCTCCGGCTATTAACGAAGGGACGCACACCTAGCGTGCGTGAACGAATGAGTTTTGTTATTTAAGGAACTGCCAGAAAGCGTATTACCGCGTAGCGCTAAATCAGTCGGTAGGTGACGCTCCATAAACGATACAATCCAGCATCGCTCGTCAACTGTTAATAACTTCAATCGATGACGATTCATAGCGTATCGATTCTTCTGTATTCGTTTAGGAGCGGATCCCACGCCAACGGTGCCACGCGGTACCCGGACGGCCACCGACTCGTACAGAGACGAGAGAGCAGCGTCGGCGCCTCTTCCCGAAGAAGTCGTTACCGATAAAGTACTCCGACTGTGGGTAACGCTTTGCTCTCACGTTTTTGACGCGTGCCTGCCTGCCTGCCTGCCTGCCTGCGTGCGTGGTAAAAGACAAGCTGTCAGACACAATAAATTTTAAGAAAGTGGAATCGCGGAGCGGTCTTAATACACTAATCAGGACCGGCCCGTAGCGCGGCCAGGGAGTGCAGGCCGACCCTGCAGCGTGGCCAGGTTTACCCGGAGACACAGGTAAGGAGGCCAGGACTACCCCGGAGCATCAGGTAGGGATACCGGGCTGACCCCCAGAAAGTCAGGTAGGGTGGCCGGGCCTACCCCGGAGCGCCTGTAGGGACCGCAGGTGTACCCCGGAGCACCGGTAGGGGTACCAGCACTACCCCGGAGGATGAGGTAGGGGCGCCAGGCCTACCCCGGAGCGTCGGGTAGGGACACCGGGATGACCCCAGAGGGTCAGGTAGGGTGGCCGGGCCTACCCCGGAGCGCCTGTAGGGACCGCAGGTGTACCCCGGAGCACCGGCAGGGGTACCGGCACTACCCCGGAGGATGAGGTAGGGGCGCCAGGCCTACCCCGGAGCGTCGGGTAGGGACACCGGGCTGACCCCGGAGGGTCAGGTAGGGTGGCCGGGCCTACCCCGGAGCGCCTGTAGGGACCGCAGGTGTACCCCGGAGCACCGGCAGGGGTACCGGCACTACCCCGGAGGATGAGGTAGGGGCGCCAGGCCTACCCCGGAGCGTCGGGTAGGGACACCGGGCTGACCCCGGAGGGTCAGGTAGGGTGGCCGGGCCTACCCCGGAGCGCCTGTAGGGACCGCAGGTGTACCCCGGAGCACCGGCAGGGGTACCGGCACTACCCCGGAGGATGAGGTAGGGGCGCCAGGCCTACCCCGGAGCGTCGGGTAGGGATACCGGGCTGACCCCGGAGGGTCAGGTAGGGTGGCCGGGCCTACCCCGGAGCGCCTGTAGGGACCGCAGGTGTACCCCGGAGCACCGGCAGGGGTACCGGCACTACCCCGGAGGATGAGGTAGGGGCGCCAGGCCTACCCCGGAGCGTCGGGTAGGGACACCGGGCTGACCCCAGAGGGTCAGGTAGGGTGGCCGGGCCTACCCCGGAGCGCCTGTAGGGACCGCAGGTGTACCCCGGAGCACCGGCAGGGGTACCGGCACTACCCCGGAGGATGAGGTAGGGGCGCCAGGCCTACCCCGGAGCGTCGGGTAGGGATACCGGGCTGACCCCGGAGGGTCAGGTAGGGTGGCCGGGCCTACCCCGGAGCGCCTGTAGGGACCGCAGGTGTACCCCGGAGCACCGGCAGGGGTACCGGCACTACCCCGGAGGATGAGGTAGGGGCGCCAGGCCTACCCCGGAGCGTCGGGTAGGGACACCGGGCTGACCCCAGAGGGTCAGGTAGGGTGGCCGGGCCTACCCCGGAGCGCCTGTAGGGACCGCAGGTGTACCCCGGAGCACCGGCAGGGGTACCGGCACTACCCCGGAGGATGAGGTAGGGGCGCCAGGCCTACCCCGGAGCGTCGGGTAGGGATACCGGGCTGACCCCGGAGGGTCAGGTAGGGTGGCCGGGCCTACCCCGGAGCGCCTGTAGGGACCGCAGGTGTACCCCGGAGCACCGGCAGGGGTACCGGCACTACCCCGGAGGATGAGGTAGGGGCGCCAGGCCTACCCCGGAGCGTCGGGTAGGGATACCGGGCTGACCCCGGAGGGTCAGGTAGGGTGGCCGGGCCTACCCCGGAGCGCCTGTAGGGACCGCAGGTGTACCCCGGAGCACCGGCAGGGGTACCGGCACTACCCCGGAGGATGAGGTAGGGGCGCCAGGCCTACCCCGGAGCGTCGGGTAGGGATACCGGGCTGACCCCGGAGGGTCAGGTAGGGTGGCCGGGCCTACCCCGGAGCGCCTGTAGGGACCGCAGGTGTACCCCGGAGCACCGGCAGGGGTACCGGCACTACCCCGGAGGATGAGGTAGGGGCGCCAGGCCTACCCCGGAGCGTCGGGTAGGGATACCGGGCTGACCCCGGAGGGTCAGGTAGGGTGGCCGGGCCTACCCCGGAGCGCCTGTAGGGACCGCAGGTGTACCCCGGAGCACCGGCAGGGGTACCGGCACTACCCCGGAGGATGAGGTAGGGGCGCCAGGCCTACCCCGGAGCGTCGGGTAGGGATACCGGGCTGACCCCGGAGGGTCAGGTAGGGTGGCCGGGCCTACCCCGGAGCGCCTGTAGGGACCGCAGGTGTACCCCGGAGCACCGGCAGGGGTACCGGCACTACCCCGGAGGATGAGGTAGGGGCGCCAGGCCTACCCCGGAGCGTCGGGTAGGGACACCGGGCTGACCCCAGAGGGTCAGGTAGGGTGGCCGGGCCTACCCCGGAGCGCCTGTAGGGACCGCAGGTGTATCCCGGAGCACCGGTAGGGGTACGGGTACTACCCCGGAGGATGAGGTAGGGGCGCCAGGCCTACCCCGGAGCGTCGGGTAGGGATACCGGGCTGACCCCGGAGGGTCAGGTAGGGTGGCCGGGCCTACCCCGGAGCGCCTGTAGGGACCGCAGGTGTACCCCGGAGCACCGGCAGGGGTACCGGCACTACCCCGGAGGATGAGGTAGGGGCGCCAGGCCTACCCCGGAGCGTCGGGTAGGGATACCGGGCTGACCCCGGAGGGTCAGGTAGGGTGGCCGGGCCTACCCCGGAGCGCCTGTAGGGACCGCAGGTGTACCCCGGAGCACCGGTAGGGGTACCGGCACTACCCCGGAGCATGAGGTAGGGGCGCCAGGCGTACCCCGGAGCGTCGGGTAGGGACACCGGGCTGACCCCGGAGGGTCAGGTAGGGTGGCCGGGCCTACCCCGGAGCGCCTGTAGGGACAGCAGGTGTATCCCGGAGCACCGGTAGGGGTACGGGTACTACCCCGGAGGATGAGGTAGGGGCGCCAGGCCTACCCCGGAGCGTCGGGTAGGGATACCGGGCTGACCCCAGAGGGTCAGGTAGGGTGGCTGGGCCTACCCCGGAGCGCCTGTAGGGACCGCAGGTGTACCCCGGAGCACCGGCAGGGGTACCGGCACTACCCCGGAGCATGAGGTAGGGGCGCCAGGCCTACCCCGGAGCGTCGGGTAGGGATACCGGGCTGACCCCGGAGGGTCAGGTAGGGTGGCCGGGCCTACCCCGGAGCGCCTGTAGGGACAGCAGGTGTACCCCGGAGCACCGGTAGGGGTACCGGTACTACCCCGGAGCATGAGGTAGGGGCGCCAGGCGTACCCCGGAGCGTCGGGTAGGGACACCGGGCTGACCCCAGAGGGTCAGGTAGGGTGGCCGGGCCTACCCCGGAGCGCCTGTAGGGACAGCAGGTGTATCCCGGAGCACCGGTAGGGGTACGGGTACTACCCCGGAGGATGAGGTAGGGGCGCCAGGCCTACCCCGGAGCGTCGGGTAGGGATACCGGGCTGACCCCGGAGGGTCAGGTAGGGTGGCCGGGCCTACCCTGGAGGGTCAGGATGGGGGGCCGGGATCCATCGCCGCGTGCCCGTAGGGACAGCAGGTAGAACTCCGGCGCATCACAAAGGGTTCCGCCACGGGCCCAGAGTACTGGTGGGGGAACGGGTTCTATCCCGGAACGTCGCCTGGGGACACCGGGCGTAAGGCGGAGGGTCGGGTAGGAAGGCTGGGTCTAAACTCGCGCGCCCGTAGGGACAGCAGTTTTTCCCCCGGCGTACCGGGCGGGGGTACCGGTACTGCCCCGGAGTACTGACGGGGGTACACGGGTACTACCCCGGGGTACCGGGCGGCGGTATACGGGTACTACCAAGGAGTACAGGACGGGGGTATACGGGTACTACGAAGGAGCACAGGTGGGGGTTACGGGTAGTACCCCGGAGTACCGGGCGGGGGCATACGGGTACTGCCCCAGAGTACCGGGCGGGGGTATGCGGGTACTGCCCCGGAGTACCGGGTGGAGGTATATGGGTACTTCCCCGGAGTACCGGGCGGGGGTATGCGGGTACTGCCCCGGAGTACCGGGCGGGGGTATACGGGTACTACCAAGGAAGGAGTACAGGTGGGGGTTACGGGTAGCACCCCGGAGTACCGGGCGGGGGTACCGGTACTGCCCCGGAGTACCGGGCGGGGGTATGCGGGTACTGCCCCGGAGTACCGGGCGGGGGTATACGGGTACAACCAAGGAAGGAGTACAGGTGGGGGTTACGGGTAGCACCCCGGAGTACTGGGCGGGGGTACCGGTACTGCCCCGGAGTACCGGGCGGGGGTATGCGGGTACTGCCCCGGAGTACCGGGCGGGGGTATACGGGTACTACCAAGGAAGGAGTACAGGTGCGGGTTACGGGTAGTACCCCGGAGTACCGGGCGGGGGTACCGGTACTGCCCCGGAGTACCGGGCGGGGGTATGCGGGTACTGCCCCGGAGTACCGGGTGGAGGTATATGGGTACTGCCCCGGAGTACTGGCGGGGGTACACGGGTACTGCCCCGGAGTACCGGGCGGGGGTATACGGGTACTACCAAGGAGTACAGGTGGGGGTTACGGGTAGTACCCCGGAGTACCGGGCGGGGGCATACGGGTACTGCCCCGGAGTACCGGGCGGGGGCATAGGGGTGCTGCCCCGGAGTACCGGGCGGGGGTATGCGGGTACTGCCCCGGAGTACCGGGTGGAGGTATATGGGTACTTCCCCGGAGTACCGGGCGGGGGTATGCGGGTACTGCCCCGGAGTACCGGGCGGGGGTATATGGGTACTTCCCCGGAGTACCGGGCGGGGGTATGCGGGTACTGCCCCGGAGTACCGGGCGGGGGTATACGGGTACTACCAAAGAGTACAGGTGGGGGTTACGGGTACTACCCCTGGCTGAAGGGTGGGGGTACTGGTACTACCCCGGAGTACCAATGAGGGTTACGGGTACTACCCCTGGCTGCCGGGTAGGGGTAATGGTACTACACCGGAGTGTCGGCATGGGACGCCAAGCTAAGTCTGGAGCATCAGGTAGGGATGCCAGGACTGCTCTGGACGGTCAGGTAAGGTGGCCAGGTCTACCCCTTGGGCCGGCAAGGGGAGGCCAGGTCTACCCCTTGGGCCGGCAAGGGGAGGCCAGGTCTACCCCTTGGGCCGGCAAGGGGCGGCCAGGTCTACCCCTTGGGCCGGCAAGGGGCGGCCAGGTCTACCCCTTGGGCCGGCAAGGGGCGGCCAGGTCTACCCCTTGGGCCGGCAAGGGGCGGCCAGGTCTACCCCTTGGGCCGGCAAGGGGAGGCCAGGTCTACCCCTTGGGCCGGCAAGGGGCGGCCAGGTCTACCCCTTGGGCCGGCAAGGGGCGGCCAGGTCTACCCCTTGGGCCGGCAAGGGGAGGCCAGGTCTACCCCTTGGGCCGGCAAGGGGAGGCCAGGTCTACCCCTTGGGCCGGCAAGGGGAGGCCAGGTCTACCCCTTGGGCCGGCAAGGGGAGGCCAGGTCTACCCCTTGGGCCGGCAAGGGGAGGCCAGGTCTACCCCTTGGGCCGGCAAGGGGAGGCCAGGTCTACCCCTTGGGCCGGCAAGGGGCGGCCAGGTCTACCCCTTGGGCCGGCAAGGGGCGGCCAGGTCTACCCCTTGGGCCGGCAAGGGGCGGCCAGGTCTACCCCTGGGCCGGCAAGGGGAGGCCAGGTCTACCCCTTGGGCCGGCAAGGGGAGGCCAGGTCTACCCCTTGGGCCGGCAAGGGGCGGCCAGGTCTACCCCTTGGGCCGGCAAGGGGAGGCCAGGTCTACCCCTTGGGCCGGCAAGGGGAGGCCAGGTCTACCCCTTGGGCCGGCAAGGGGAGGCCAGGTCTACCCCTTGGGCCGGCAAGGGGAGGCCAGGTCTACCCCTTGGGCCGGCAAGGGGCGGCCAGGTCTACCCCTTGGGCCGGCAAGGGGAGGCCAGGTCTACCCCTTGGGCCGGCAAGGGGAGGCCAGGTCTACCCCTTGGGCCGGCAAGGGGCGGCCAGGTCTACCCCTTGGGCCGGCAAGGGGCGGCCAGGTCTACCCCTTGGGCCGGCAAGGGGCGGCCAGGTCTACCCCTTGGGCCGGCAAGGGGCGGCCAGGTCTACCCCTGGGCCGGCAAGGGGAGGCCAGGTCTACCCCTTGGGCCGGCAAGGGGAGGCCAGGTCTACCCCTTGGGCCGGCAAGGGGCGGCCAGGTCTACCCCTTGGGCCGGCAAGGGGAGGCCAGGTCTACCCCTTGGGCCGGCAAGGGGAGGCCAGGTCTACCCCTTGGGCCGGCAAGGGGAGGCCAGGTCTACCCCTTGGGCCGGCAAGGGGAGGCCAGGTCTACCCCTTGGGCCGGCAAGGGGCGGCCAGGTCTACCCCTTGGGCCGGCAAGGGGAGGCCAGGTCTACCCCTTGGGCCGGCAAGGGGAGGCCAGGTCTACCCCTTGGGCCGGCAAGGGGAGGCCAGGTCTACCCCTTGGGCCGGCAAGGGGCGGCCAGGTCTACCCCTTGGGCCGGCAAGGGGCGGCCAGGTCTACCCCTTGGGCCGGCAAGGGGCGGCCAGGTCTACCCCTGGGCCGGCAAGGGGAGGCCAGGTCTACCCCTTGGGCCGGCAAGGGGAGGCCAGGTCTACCCCTTGGGCCGGCAAGGGGCGGCCAGGTCTACCCCTTGGGCCGGCAAGGGGAGGCCAGGTCTACCCCTTGGGCCGGCAAGGGGAGGCCAGGTCTACCCCTTGGGCCGGCAAGGGGAGGCCAGGTCTACCCCTTGGGCCGGCAAGGGGAGGCCAGGTCTACCCCTTGGGCCGGCAAGGGGCGGCCAGGTCTACCCCTTGGGCCGGCAAGGGGAGGCCAGGTCTACCCCTTGGGCCGGCAAGGGGAGGCCAGGTCTACCCCTTGGGCCGGCAAGGGGAGGCCAGGTCTACCCCTTGGGCCGGCAAGGGGAGGCCAGGTCTACCCCTTGGGCCGGCAAGGGGAGGCCAGGTCTACCCCTTGGGCCGGCAAGGGGAGGCCAGGTCTACCCCTTGGGCCGGCAAGGGGAGGCCAGGTCTACCCCTTGGGCCGGCAAGGGGCGGCCAGGTCTACCCCTTGGGCCGGCAAGGGGAGGCCAGGTCTACCCCTTGGGCCGGCAAGGGGAGGCCAGGTCTACCCCTTGGGCCGGCAAGGGGCGGCCAGGTCTACCCCTTG
>NW_027439217.1:242500-255000 GCF_964188355.1 Buteo buteo
GAGGGCAACGTCTGCGGAGAGGTGCAACGCCGGCCTGAACACCGGCAGAGCCGGCCCGCCGGGAAGCCCCTCCGACGCGCCCTAAACGCCTCATCGATCAGTAAGGGAAGGGAACGGAGGAAGGAGCGGAGGCCCCACGGCCACGAGTCCTGGGACAGCGACGGCCACTCGCACCCGTCGCCAACCGGGGGCGGACGGCAGGTGCGGGGGCTCTGCGTGCGAGTGAGGGCAACGCCTGCGAGAGGTGCTCCAACGGCCTGAACACCGGCAGAGCCGGCCCGCCGTGGAGGCTCTCCGACGCACCCGAGGACGCCTCAGCGGGCGCTGCCTGTGGGTCTGGATCAGTCAAATCGTGGAGCGGGAGGTGCCACGGGCCACCCGGCTCCAGACAACGATTCCCTTGAGGAAGGTAACGGGACCGGGGGATGGCCACAGCAGGCTCAACTCCCCCAGCTCCTCCAGCGTTCGAGTGCCGGCAACCGCCACCGGCTGCCGGTCTTTGCCCGCCCCACAGGCAACCGCTTGCCGTCGGGGAAAAAAAAGGCACCTGGACCCATGCCGCGCACGGGTGTTCGGGGCCTGGGGGAATGCCACAGAAGCGAGACAACCCCAGCCGCCTGCGTTCGACTTGCCAGCCACCAGGTACAGCCGCACTTTTCTTCCCGCTTCGCGGGCTCCAGCTTAAGGCCGGAGAAAACGCGATGAGGTGCCGCCACCTCTAACCCGGTACAGCGCTGCAGACCTTTCCACCGAGCCCTCCTGCAACCAGGCAAGCCGGGGCAGGCCGGACACCACAGGCCGCCCACGCGTGGCTCATGCCGGCAGAAACAGGACGAGGCGCTGCGGCCTCTCACCTGTGCCATCATCGGGCCCTCGGGGGCTGGGGGAAGCTGCGGCACGCACGAGAACCCCCAGCCGTCTGCATCCGGCTGCCAGCCACCGGGACCGGCTGCCGCTTGCACTCTGCCCAATTCGTGCATGGGCTCCAGCTTAAGGCCGGAGAAAACGCGATGAGGTGCCGCCACCTCTAACCCGGTACAGCGCTGCAGACCTTTCCACCGAGCCCTCCTGCAACCAGGCAAGCCGGGGCAGGCCGGACACCACAGGCCGCCCACGCGTGGCTCATGCCGGCAGAAACAGGACGAGGCGCTGCGGCCTCTCACCTGTGCCATCATCGGGCCCTCGGGGGCTGGGGGAAGCTGCGGCACGCACGAGAACCCCCAGCCGTCTGCATCCGGCTGCCAGCCACCGGGACCGGCTGCCGCTTGCACTCTGCCCAATTCGTGCATGGGCTCCAGCTTAAGGCCGGAGAAAACGCGATGAGGTGCCGCCACCTCTAAACCCGGTACAGCGCTGCAGACCTTTCCACCGAGCCCTCCTGCAACCAGGCAAGCCGGGGCAGGCCGGACACCACAGGCCGCCCACGCGTGGCTCATGCCGGCAAAAACAGGACGAGGCGCTGCGGCCTCTCACCTGTGCCATCATCGGGCCCTCGGGGGCTGGGGGGAAGCTGCGGCACGCACGAGAACCCCCAGCCGTCTGCATCCGGCTGCCAGCCACCGGGACCGGCTGCCGCTCTGCCCGCTCCAGCTTAAGGCCAGAGTCAAAGGACGAGGTGCCGCCACCTCGCCCGCCCATCACCAGGCCCTCAGGAGGCGGCGGCAGCCGCGGCGGGCTGGATGCTCACGGGCAGCTGCCCTCGCATATACCAGCGCTCCACCTTTGCCATCATCGGGCCCTCCGGGGCCGGGGGAAAGCCGAGGCAGGCTCGGCTCCACCCGGTCTTCCAGCGTTCGAGTGCCGGTGGCCGCCGCCGGCCACCGGGCTATGCCCTGCGGAATCCACCTTTGCACCTCTCGCACCACTCGGGTCAACAGCCACCGCCAGCCTGCCAGACCCTCGCAGGCGCCCGGCTGGCTTACTTGGAAAACACCGGGAGAGACCAACCGGCCGAACAGACAGAAAACGAGCCGAACCACCAGGCAAAACCACCACCACAACGGCCGCCCAGCGCTCCACTTCGCCGGCTGAGCCGTAAGCCTTGCAGCCGCTCACTAGCGCTGCTCCGTGCACGAGTCACCACTACCTCCTATAGTACGGGAGATCACGTCCCCGCCCCCGGCCGGCTCCAAGAGTGCCGTCCCTGCCCACCGGGGAGACCCGCCAATGACACCGACTTTTACGATGACGTAACTGGAGGCAGCGAAAAACAGCGACCCCTTGGCCAGCTCCGAGAAAGTGGCGGGGCTATCAGGTCTACCTCCCCGCCCCCGAAATGCGGCTAAGTCCCGCCGGAGCCGGGTAGACCTGGCGGCTCTTTTCACCGGCCGCTGCGGCAGCGACACCCCGCGTCCTCCGGGCGCCGCCGGCGGCCGCGCCGGCCTCCGGAGCCGGGTAGACCTGGCGGCCGCCCGCGGAGCCGGGTAGACCTGGCGGCTCTTTTCACCGGCCGCTGCGGCAGCGACACCCCGCGTCCTCCGGGCGCCGCCGGCGGCCGCGCCGGCCTCCGGAGCCGGGTAGACCTGGCGGCCGCCCGCGGAGCCGGGTAGACCTGGCGGCTCTTTTCACCGGCCGCTGCGGCAGCGACACCCCGCGTCCTCCGGGCGCCGCCGGCGGCCGCGCCGGCCTCCGGAGCCGGGTAGACCTGGCGGCCGCCCGCGGAGCCGGGTAGACCTGGCAGCCCTTTTCACCGGCCGCTGCGGCAGCGACACCCCGCGTCCTCCGGGCGCCGCCGGCGGCCGCGCCGGCCTCCGGAGCCGGGTAGACCTGGCGGCCGCCCGCGGAGCCGGGTAGACCTGGCGGCCCTTTTCACCGGCCGCTGCGGCAGCGACACCCCGCGTCCTCCGGGCGCCGCCGGCGGCCGCGCCGGCCTCCGGAGCCGGGTAGACCTGGCGGCCGCCCGCGGAGCCGGGTAGACCTGGCGGCCCTTTTCACCGGCCGCTGCGGCAGCGACACCCCGCGTCCTCCGGGCGCCGCCGGCGGCCGCGCCGGCCTCCGGAGCCGGGTAGACCTGGCGGCCGCCCGCGGAGCCGGGTAGACCTGGCGGCCCTTTTCACCGGCCGCTGCGGCAGCGACACCCCGCGTCCTCCGGGCGCCGCCGGCGGCCGCGCCGGCCTCCGGAGCCGGGTAGACCTGGCGGCCGCCCGCGGAGCCGGGTAGACCTGGCAGCCGTTCGGTGCCCCTTGGGCGGGGGGGGGCGGGGGGGGCAGGTGCGCCTGTTTTTGGTTCGTTTTTTTCGGTTTTTTTTTTTTTTTCCTTTCTTTTGAGATTTTAGCAAATCTGATTAAAAGGGCCACCCTCTCCCGGTTCTCCCGGACGGCATTTCTTTCCCCCTCCCCTTCCCGAGTTTGAACCACTTCTACACCAAGGGAGCACGTTTAAACGTACTGTCTGATGCAAGAGTTATTTCACCTTTATTGATTCCGGCGGGAAATATTAATACAATATTAACGACAACCAGTTTTCAAAATAATTTTTGTTTCCTGACACACACACCCCCCCCCCCCACCCTCGTCGTTCTCATGCACGTGCACGCACCTATTCCGAGCCGGTGGCTGCCAGGCACTTGCCAGCTTCACCACACCAGCCAGCCCCTCTGCTCCGCTGCTGCCCCCCCCCCCCCCAACCATATTCTGTCGGCGGGGTCCGGGCAGAGGTGGCAGCCCCCGGCACAAACTGCCCGGCTCCCCGGCGCGAGTTCGCTGTTCACTGGGTGCCTTCAGGACTGGTAGCCCCTTGCCAGGTTCAGGTTCGGGTCCCGGCGCTGCTGGGTGCTCGCCGACTTTTGGTTTTGGTTTTTGCGGTCTTGGGCTTTTTTTGGGGGGTTGTTTTTAATTTTTCTCCCCCCCCCCGCCTGTTTTTTTTTGGTGTTTTTTTGACGTTTTCCTTTTTTTTCATAAAATAAATACTTTAAAATACATATCTGCGATCCTGCAGGCACTGCCACCCCCCCCCCCCCGGTGACACACGCGCGCTCAGAGGCGCGCGCACACACACACACACACACACACAGAACGCGACGCAGGCACACACAGCTACACGCACCCCTGCACCGGTGTGCTCCCCCTCCCTCCCCGCGCTGCAGTCCCGGACCTGCAGGCCAGTAGGTGCAGCCCCCCCCCCCCCCCCCCTCCCCCGGCCCCACCCGATCACAGACTTTCCGGCGCCCTGGAGACGGGGGGTTGGGGGGCGGGTGGCTGGGTGGGGTGGTCTGCAGCCCGGCAACGGGGCCCCCGGAAACTGTGGTGTTTCCCGCCACGGCAACGGTCTGCTGCTCAGTCGCGGCGGCAGCAGCGGCGGGGAAAGGAGGCTAGAAAAGAGGGGGGGCGAGAGCGGCTGGCGAGCAGGCGGGGAGCCTGGCGCAGAGGTAGGCTGGCGAGGGGGGACGGTGTGTCTTTTCGGAGAAGGCTTCTGTTTGGATCGGTTGGAGTTTTATTTTTTTTACTTCTCTCCCCCGTCCCCGTCCCCGTCCCCGTCCCCCCCCCCCCGGTCGTTTAGTTTTCCCCCCGCGGCGGGGGCGGGCAGGAGTGGAGCAGGGCGAGAGCGGCTGGCGAGCAGGCGGGGAGCCTGGCGCAGAGGCAGGCTGGCGAGGGGGGACGGTGTGTCTTTTCGGAGAAGGCTTCTGTTTGGATCGGTTGGAGTTTTATTTTTTTTACTTCTCTCCCCCGTCCCCGTCCCCGTCCCCGTCCCCCCCCCCCCCGGTCGTTTAGTTTTCCCCCCGCGGCGGGGGCGGGCAGGAATGGAGCAGGGCGAGAGCGGCTGGCGAGCAGGCGGGGAGCCTGGCGCAGAGGCAGGCTGGCGAGGGGGGACGGTGTGTCTTTTCGGAGAAGGCTTCTGTTTGGATCGGTTGGAGTTTTATTTTTTTTACTTCTCTCCCCCGTCCCCGTCCCCGTCCCCGTCCCCCCCCCCCCCGGTCGTTTAGTTTTCCCCCCGCGGCGGGGGCGGGCGGGAGTGGAGCAGGGCGAGAGCGGCTGGCGAGCAGGCGGGGAGCCTGGCGCAGAGGCAGGCTGGCGAGGGGGGACGGTGTGTCTTTTCGGAGAAGGCTTCTGTTTGGATCGGTTGGAGTTTTATTTTTTTTACTTCTCTCCCCCGTCCCCGTCCCCGTCCCACCCCCCCGGTCCTTTAGTTTTCCCCCCGCGGCGGGGGCGGGCGGGAGTGGAGCAGGGCGAGTGCGTGGCTGGCTGAGAAAGAAAGGCGGGAGCGGGGCCACGGGTGCGGCAGGATAGGGACTCGGCAGCTGGGGTTTAGAGACGGCAGGGCACCGGGGGGGCTCCCCTCTCCCGCCCGGGCACGGAGCCGGCAGGGACGCCGCAGGGTCCTAAAGTCTCCCGCCTTCCACCACCGGGGGCGGCAAGCCTGGTGGCGGAAGGGGGGAGCAGGGGCAGCCAGGCTCGGCGCGAACTGCGTGGCGGGAGGGCGGGGGGGCGGTGTGTGTGTGCGTGCAGCGGCGGGCCCGGGGTGACGGGGGTGGGGGGTGTCGGCCCGGGGCCCTGTTTCGGGCGGGGGGGGGGGGGGGCTGCGCGCGTGTGCGTTTTGAGCGCACGACTGTGAGCGGGGCAGCGGGTGGAGGGTTTGGGCTGGGGGGGGCCGGTTGCGGGGGGGGGGGTGCGCACGTGTGTAGCCCCGTGCGAGTGGGTGCGGTGGCGGGCGGGAGGTGTTTGGGGCGGGGACTCGAATGGGGGGGGGCAGTGCGTGCGTGCGCGTGCGTGTGTCTAAGGGCGGGTGAGCGGCTGCAGCAGCAGGCGGTGGGCGTTCGGGCCGGGGGCCTGTTTTGGCGGGGTGCGGGCGCGCACGCAGGTGGAAATGAGAAAGATTTGTAACGGTGTCGCTAACGCCGCTTTCTCTGTTACAGCCCGGGTGGTCGGCCGCTTCGACGTCCGGCCTGCGCCCGTGCCTGCCTACGGGCGATGCGCTCGGCTCCCGGTCGGACCCGTCCCTGGCAAAGCAGCAGCCGCGTGCCTCGGCCTGGGCAGAGACCTGGGGCTCCAGGGCCCCAGCCAGGGCTGCCGGAGAGGCGCGCCGCGCTTCCGACAGAGGGGCATCAGCGGCTCCGTCGCCGGCGGGATGCGTTCGAGCGGTGAGGAAGGTCCCAGCGGCCTTAGGCGGTGGCGGGGGGCGCGCTCCTTCGGCGACGGGAGCGGGGGGGAAACGGCCCCGGGGTGGGCCGGTCAGCCGGCACGGCGGCCACGCGAGCTCGTCGTCTCCGAGGATGCTCGGCTAAGTCGGCCTCGGCCACAGGGACCGCTTGTCAGGCAGCCGACTGGCTTTCTTCAGAGGCCTGCGAGACCGCCGTCCCTCGGAGGCCAATGAACAGTTAATGCGCGATAACGCAGGGGCCGGAGAACGCTAACGTTAACCAAGAGCGTCGCAAGGTCCTAAAGGAGTGCCGCAATCAGACTTTAGGAGTCGGTAATTTATAATACTGGTGACTACTAATCGAGTCATATTCAATCCGTGACGATCCGCTGGTAGGTACGTACGTACGTACGTACGTATTCCTTCTCCGGCTATTAACGAAGGGACGCACACCTAGCGTGCGTGAACGAATGAGTTTTGTTATTTAAGGAACTGCCAGAAAGCGTATTACCGCGTAGCGCTAAATCAGTCGGTAGGTGACGCTCCATAAACGATACAATCCAGCATCGCTCGTCAACTGTTAATAACTTCAATCGATGACGATTCATAGCGTATCGATTCTTCTGTATTCGTTTAGGAGCGGATCCCACGCCAACGGTGCCACGCGGTACCCGGACGGCCACCGACTCGTACAGAGACGAGAGAGCAGCGTCGGCGCCTCTTCCCGAAGAAGTCGTTACCGATAAAGTACTCCGACTGTGGGTAACGCTTTGCTCTCACGTTTTTGACGCGTGCCTGCCTGCCTGCCTGCCTGCCTGCGTGCGTGGTAAAAGACAAGCTGTCAGACACAATAAATTTTAAGAAAGTGGAATCGCGGAGCGGTCTTAATACACTAATCAGGACCGGCCCGTAGCGCGGCCAGGGAGTGCAGGCCGACCCTGCAGCGTGGCCAGGTTTACCCGGAGACACAGGTAAGGAGGCCAGGACTACCCCGGAGCATCAGGTAGGGATACCGGGCTGACCCCCAGAAAGTCAGGTAGGGTGGCCGGGCCTACCCCGGAGCGCCTGTAGGGACCGCAGGTGTACCCCGGAGCACCGGTAGGGGTACCAGCACTACCCCGGAGGATGAGGTAGGGGCGCCAGGCCTACCCCGGAGCGTCGGGTAGGGACACCGGGATGACCCCAGAGGGTCAGGTAGGGTGGCCGGGCCTACCCCGGAGCGCCTGTAGGGACCGCAGGTGTACCCCGGAGCACCGGCAGGGGTACCGGCACTACCCCGGAGGATGAGGTAGGGGCGCCAGGCCTACCCCGGAGCGTCGGGTAGGGACACCGGGCTGACCCCGGAGGGTCAGGTAGGGTGGCCGGGCCTACCCCGGAGCGCCTGTAGGGACCGCAGGTGTACCCCGGAGCACCGGCAGGGGTACCGGCACTACCCCGGAGGATGAGGTAGGGGCGCCAGGCCTACCCCGGAGCGTCGGGTAGGGACACCGGGCTGACCCCGGAGGGTCAGGTAGGGTGGCCGGGCCTACCCCGGAGCGCCTGTAGGGACCGCAGGTGTACCCCGGAGCACCGGCAGGGGTACCGGCACTACCCCGGAGGATGAGGTAGGGGCGCCAGGCCTACCCCGGAGCGTCGGGTAGGGATACCGGGCTGACCCCGGAGGGTCAGGTAGGGTGGCCGGGCCTACCCCGGAGCGCCTGTAGGGACCGCAGGTGTACCCCGGAGCACCGGCAGGGGTACCGGCACTACCCCGGAGGATGAGGTAGGGGCGCCAGGCCTACCCCGGAGCGTCGGGTAGGGACACCGGGCTGACCCCAGAGGGTCAGGTAGGGTGGCCGGGCCTACCCCGGAGCGCCTGTAGGGACCGCAGGTGTACCCCGGAGCACCGGCAGGGGTACCGGCACTACCCCGGAGGATGAGGTAGGGGCGCCAGGCCTACCCCGGAGCGTCGGGTAGGGATACCGGGCTGACCCCGGAGGGTCAGGTAGGGTGGCCGGGCCTACCCCGGAGCGCCTGTAGGGACCGCAGGTGTACCCCGGAGCACCGGCAGGGGTACCGGCACTACCCCGGAGGATGAGGTAGGGGCGCCAGGCCTACCCCGGAGCGTCGGGTAGGGACACCGGGCTGACCCCAGAGGGTCAGGTAGGGTGGCCGGGCCTACCCCGGAGCGCCTGTAGGGACCGCAGGTGTACCCCGGAGCACCGGCAGGGGTACCGGCACTACCCCGGAGGATGAGGTAGGGGCGCCAGGCCTACCCCGGAGCGTCGGGTAGGGATACCGGGCTGACCCCGGAGGGTCAGGTAGGGTGGCCGGGCCTACCCCGGAGCGCCTGTAGGGACCGCAGGTGTACCCCGGAGCACCGGCAGGGGTACCGGCACTACCCCGGAGGATGAGGTAGGGGCGCCAGGCCTACCCCGGAGCGTCGGGTAGGGATACCGGGCTGACCCCGGAGGGTCAGGTAGGGTGGCCGGGCCTACCCCGGAGCGCCTGTAGGGACCGCAGGTGTACCCCGGAGCACCGGCAGGGGTACCGGCACTACCCCGGAGGATGAGGTAGGGGCGCCAGGCCTACCCCGGAGCGTCGGGTAGGGATACCGGGCTGACCCCGGAGGGTCAGGTAGGGTGGCCGGGCCTACCCCGGAGCGCCTGTAGGGACCGCAGGTGTACCCCGGAGCACCGGCAGGGGTACCGGCACTACCCCGGAGGATGAGGTAGGGGCGCCAGGCCTACCCCGGAGCGTCGGGTAGGGATACCGGGCTGACCCCGGAGGGTCAGGTAGGGTGGCCGGGCCTACCCCGGAGCGCCTGTAGGGACCGCAGGTGTACCCCGGAGCACCGGCAGGGGTACCGGCACTACCCCGGAGGATGAGGTAGGGGCGCCAGGCCTACCCCGGAGCGTCGGGTAGGGATACCGGGCTGACCCCGGAGGGTCAGGTAGGGTGGCCGGGCCTACCCCGGAGCGCCTGTAGGGACCGCAGGTGTACCCCGGAGCACCGGCAGGGGTACCGGCACTACCCCGGAGGATGAGGTAGGGGCGCCAGGCCTACCCCGGAGCGTCGGGTAGGGACACCGGGCTGACCCCAGAGGGTCAGGTAGGGTGGCCGGGCCTACCCCGGAGCGCCTGTAGGGACCGCAGGTGTATCCCGGAGCACCGGTAGGGGTACGGGTACTACCCCGGAGGATGAGGTAGGGGCGCCAGGCCTACCCCGGAGCGTCGGGTAGGGATACCGGGCTGACCCCGGAGGGTCAGGTAGGGTGGCCGGGCCTACCCCGGAGCGCCTGTAGGGACCGCAGGTGTACCCCGGAGCACCGGCAGGGGTACCGGCACTACCCCGGAGGATGAGGTAGGGGCGCCAGGCCTACCCCGGAGCGTCGGGTAGGGATACCGGGCTGACCCCGGAGGGTCAGGTAGGGTGGCCGGGCCTACCCCGGAGCGCCTGTAGGGACCGCAGGTGTACCCCGGAGCACCGGTAGGGGTACCGGCACTACCCCGGAGCATGAGGTAGGGGCGCCAGGCGTACCCCGGAGCGTCGGGTAGGGACACCGGGCTGACCCCGGAGGGTCAGGTAGGGTGGCCGGGCCTACCCCGGAGCGCCTGTAGGGACAGCAGGTGTATCCCGGAGCACCGGTAGGGGTACGGGTACTACCCCGGAGGATGAGGTAGGGGCGCCAGGCCTACCCCGGAGCGTCGGGTAGGGATACCGGGCTGACCCCAGAGGGTCAGGTAGGGTGGCTGGGCCTACCCCGGAGCGCCTGTAGGGACCGCAGGTGTACCCCGGAGCACCGGCAGGGGTACCGGCACTACCCCGGAGCATGAGGTAGGGGCGCCAGGCCTACCCCGGAGCGTCGGGTAGGGATACCGGGCTGACCCCGGAGGGTCAGGTAGGGTGGCCGGGCCTACCCCGGAGCGCCTGTAGGGACAGCAGGTGTACCCCGGAGCACCGGTAGGGGTACCGGTACTACCCCGGAGCATGAGGTAGGGGCGCCAGGCGTACCCCGGAGCGTCGGGTAGGGACACCGGGCTGACCCCAGAGGGTCAGGTAGGGTGGCCGGGCCTACCCCGGAGCGCCTGTAGGGACAGCAGGTGTATCCCGGAGCACCGGTAGGGGTACGGGTACTACCCCGGAGGATGAGGTAGGGGCGCCAGGCCTACCCCGGAGCGTCGGGTAGGGATACCGGGCTGACCCCGGAGGGTCAGGTAGGGTGGCCGGGCCTACCCTGGAGGGTCAGGATGGGGGGCCGGGATCCATCGCCGCGTGCCCGTAGGGACAGCAGGTAGAACTCCGGCGCATCACAAAGGGTTCCGCCACGGGCCCAGAGTACTGGTGGGGGAACGGGTTCTATCCCGGAACGTCGCCTGGGGACACCGGGCGTAAGGCGGAGGGTCGGGTAGGAAGGCTGGGTCTAAACTCGCGCGCCCGTAGGGACAGCAGTTTTTCCCCCGGCGTACCGGGCGGGGGTACCGGTACTGCCCCGGAGTACTGACGGGGGTACACGGGTACTACCCCGGGGTACCGGGCGGCGGTATACGGGTACTACCAAGGAGTACAGGACGGGGGTATACGGGTACTACGAAGGAGCACAGGTGGGGGTTACGGGTAGTACCCCGGAGTACCGGGCGGGGGCATACGGGTACTGCCCCAGAGTACCGGGCGGGGGTATGCGGGTACTGCCCCGGAGTACCGGGTGGAGGTATATGGGTACTTCCCCGGAGTACCGGGCGGGGGTATGCGGGTACTGCCCCGGAGTACCGGGCGGGGGTATACGGGTACTACCAAGGAAGGAGTACAGGTGGGGGTTACGGGTAGCACCCCGGAGTACCGGGCGGGGGTACCGGTACTGCCCCGGAGTACCGGGCGGGGGTATGCGGGTACTGCCCCGGAGTACCGGGCGGGGGTATACGGGTACAACCAAGGAAGGAGTACAGGTGGGGGTTACGGGTAGCACCCCGGAGTACTGGGCGGGGGTACCGGTACTGCCCCGGAGTACCGGGCGGGGGTATGCGGGTACTGCCCCGGAGTACCGGGCGGGGGTATACGGGTACTACCAAGGAAGGAGTACAGGTGCGGGTTACGGGTAGTACCCCGGAGTACCGGGCGGGGGTACCGGTACTGCCCCGGAGTACCGGGCGGGGGTATGCGGGTACTGCCCCGGAGTACCGGGTGGAGGTATATGGGTACTGCCCCGGAGTACTGGCGGGGGTACACGGGTACTGCCCCGGAGTACCGGGCGGGGGTATACGGGTACTACCAAGGAGTACAGGTGGGGGTTACGGGTAGTACCCCGGAGTACCGGGCGGGGGCATACGGGTACTGCCCCGGAGTACCGGGCGGGGGCATAGGGGTGCTGCCCCGGAGTACCGGGCGGGGGTATGCGGGTACTGCCCCGGAGTACCGGGTGGAGGTATATGGGTACTTCCCCGGAGTACCGGGCGGGGGTATGCGGGTACTGCCCCGGAGTACCGGGCGGGGGTATATGGGTACTTCCCCGGAGTACCGGGCGGGGGTATGCGGGTACTGCCCCGGAGTACCGGGCGGGGGTATACGGGTACTACCAAAGAGTACAGGTGGGGGTTACGGGTACTACCCCTGGCTGAAGGGTGGGGGTACTGGTACTACCCCGGAGTACCAATGAGGGTTACGGGTACTACCCCTGGCTGCCGGGTAGGGGTAATGGTACTACACCGGAGTGTCGGCATGGGACGCCAAGCTAAGTCTGGAGCATCAGGTAGGGATGCCAGGACTGCTCTGGACGGTCAGGTAAGGTGGCCAGGTCTACCCCTTGGGCCGGCAAGGGGAGGCCAGGTCTACCCCTTGGGCCGGCAAGGGGAGGCCAGGTCTACCCCTTGGGCCGGCAAGGGGCGGCCAGGTCTACCCCTTGGGCCGGCAAGGGGCGGCCAGGTCTACCCCTTGGGCCGGCAAGGGGCGGCCAGGTCTACCCCTTGGGCCGGCAAGGGGCGGCCAGGTCTACCCCTTGGGCCGGCAAGGGGAGGCCAGGTCTACCCCTTGGGCCGGCAAGGGGCGGCCAGGTCTACCCCTTGGGCCGGCAAGGGGCGGCCAGGTCTACCCCTTGGGCCGGCAAGGGGAGGCCAGGTCTACCCCTTGGGCCGGCAAGGGGAGGCCAGGTCTACCCCTTGGGCCGGCAAGGGGAGGCCAGGTCTACCCCTTGGGCCGGCAAGGGGAGGCCAGGTCTACCCCTTGGGCCGGCAAGGGGAGGCCAGGTCTACCCCTTGGGCCGGCAAGGGGAGGCCAGGTCTACCCCTTGGGCCGGCAAGGGGCGGCCAGGTCTACCCCTTGGGCCGGCAAGGGGCGGCCAGGTCTACCCCTTGGGCCGGCAAGGGGCGGCCAGGTCTACCCCTGGGCCGGCAAGGGGAGGCCAGGTCTACCCCTTGGGCCGGCAAGGGGAGGCCAGGTCTACCCCTTGGGCC
>NW_027439217.1:267500-280000 GCF_964188355.1 Buteo buteo
ACGTCTGCGGAGAGGTGCAACGCCGGCCTGAACACCGGCAGAGCCGGCCCGCCGGGAAGCCCCTCCGACGCGCCCTAAACGCCTCATCGATCAGTAAGGGAAGGGAACGGAGGAAGGAGCGGAGGCCCCACGGCCACGAGTCCTGGGACAGCGACGGCCACTCGCACCCATCGCCAACCGGGGGCGGACGGCAGGTGCGGGGGCTCTGCGTGCGAGTGAGAGGGCAACGTCTGCGGAGAGGTGCAACGCCGGCCTGAACACCGGCAGAGCCGGCCCGCCGGGAAGCCCCTCCGACGCGCCCTAAACGCCTCATCGATCAGTAAGGGAAGGGAACGGAGGAAGGAGCGGAGGCCCCACGGCCACGAGTCCTGGGACAGCGACGGCCACTCGCACCCATCGCCAACCGGGGGCGGACGGCAGGTGCGGGGGCTCTGCGTGCGAGTGAGAGGGCAACGTCTGCGGAGAGGTGCAACGCCGGCCTGAACACCGGCAGAGCCGGCCCGCCGGGAAGCCCCTCCGACGCGCCCTAAACGCCTCATCGATCAGTAAGGGAAGGGAACGGAGGAAGG
Organism: Buteo buteo; assembly: GCF_964188355.1. Taxonomy (NCBI): domain Eukaryota; kingdom Metazoa; phylum Chordata; class Aves; order Accipitriformes; family Accipitridae; genus Buteo; species Buteo buteo. The sequence goes on from NW_027439217.1 coordinate 268,070, forward strand.
AGCGGAGGCCCCACGGCCACGAGTCCTGGGACAGCGACGGCCACTCGCACCCGTCGCCAACCGGGGGCGGACGGCAGGTGCGGGGGCTCTGCGTGCGAGTGAGGGCAACGCCTGCGAGAGGTGCTCCAACGGCCTGAACACCGGCAGAGCCGGCCCGCCGTGGAGGCTCTCCGACGCACCCGAGGACGCCTCAGCGGGCGCTGCCTGTGGGTCTGGATCAGTCAAATCGTGGAGCGGGAGGTGCCACGGGCCACCCGGCTCCAGACAACGATTCCCTTGAGGAAGGTAACGGGACCGGGGGATGGCCACAGCAGGCTCAACTCCCCCAGCTCCTCCAGCGTTCGAGTGCCGGCAACCGCCACCGGCTGCCGGTCTTTGCCCGCCCCACAGGCAACCGCTTGCCGTCGGGGAAAAAAAAGGCACCTGGACCCATGCCGCGCACGGGTGTTCGGGGCCTGGGGGAATGCCACAGAAGCGAGACAACCCCAGCCGCCTGCGTTCGACTTGCCAGCCACCAGGTACAGCCGCACTTTTCTTCCCGCTTCGCGGGCTCCAGCTTAAGGCCGGAGAAAACGCGATGAGGTGCCGCCACCTCTAACCCGGTACAGCGCTGCAGACCTTTCCACCGAGCCCTCCTGCAACCAGGCAAGCCGGGGCAGGCCGGACACCACAGGCCGCCCACGCGTGGCTCATGCCGGCAGAAACAGGACGAGGCGCTGCGGCCTCTCACCTGTGCCATCATCGGGCCCTTGGGGGCTGGGGGGAAGCTGCGGCACGCACGAGAACCCCCAGCCGTCTGCATCCGGCTGCCAGCCACCGGGACCGGCTGCCGCTTGCACTCTGCCCAATTCGTGCATGGGCTCCAGCTTAAGGCCGGAGAAAACGCGATGAGGTGCCGCCACCTCTAACCCGGTACAGCGCTGCAGACCTTTCCACCGAGCCCTCCTGCAACCAGGCAAGCCGGGGCAGGCCGGACACCACAGGCCGCCCACGCGTGGCTCATGCCGGCAGAAACAGGACGAGGCGCTGCGGCCTCTCACCTGTGCCATCATCGGGCCCTCGGGGGCTGGGGGGAAGCTGCGGCACGCACGAGAACCCCCAGCCGTCTGCATCCGGCTGCCAGCCACCGGGACCGGCTGCCGCTTGCACTCTGCCCAATTCGTGCATGGGCTCCAGCTTAAGGCCGGAGAAAACGCGATGAGGTGCCGCCACCTCTAAACCCGGTACAGCGCTGCAGACCTTTCCACCGAGCCCTCCTGCAACCAGGCAAGCCGGGGCAGGCCGGACACCACAGGCCGCCCACGCGTGGCTCATGCCGGCAAAAACAGGACGAGGCGCTGCGGCCTCTCACCTGTGCCATCATCGGGCCCTCGGGGGCTGGGGGGAAGCTGCGGCACGCACGAGAACCCCCAGCCGTCTGCATCCAGCTGCCAGCCACCGGGACCGGCTGCCGCTCTGCCCGCTCCAGCTTAAGGCCAGAGTCAAAGGACGAGGTGCCGCCACCTCGCCCGCCCATCACCAGGCCCTCAGGAGGCGGCGGCAGCCGCGGCGGGCTGGATGCTCACGGGCAGCTGCCCTCGCATATACCAGCGCTCCACCTTTGCCATCATCGGGCCCTCCGGGGCCGGGGGAAAGCCGAGGCAGGCTCGGCTCCACCCGGTCTTCCAGCGTTCGAGTGCCGGTGGCCGCCGCCGGCCACCGGGCTATGCCCTGCGGAATCCACCTTTGCACCTCTCGCACCACTCGGGTCAACAGCCACCGCCAGCCTGCCAGACCCTCGCAGGCGCCCGGCTGGCTTACTTGGAAAACACCGGGAGAGACCAACCGGCCGAACAGACAGAAAACGAGCCGAACCACCAGGCAAAACCACCACCACAACGGCCGCCCAGCGCTCCACTTCGCCGGCTGAGCCGTAAGCCTTGCAGCCGCTCACTAGCGCTGCTCCGTGCACGAGTCACCACTACCTCCTATAGTACGGGAGATCACGTCCCCGCCCCCGGCCGGCTCCAAGAGTGCCGTCCCTGCCCACCGGGGAGACCCGCCAATGACACCGACTTTTACGATGACGTAACTGGAGGCAGCGAAAAACAGCGACCCCTTGGCCAGCTCCGAGAAAGTGGCGGGGCTATCAGGTCTACCTCCCCGCCCCCGAAATGCGGCTAAGTCCCGCCGGAGCCGGGTAGACCTGGCGGCTCTTTTCACCGGCCGCTGCGGCAGCGACACCCCGCGTCCTCCGGGCGCCGCCGGCGGCCGCGCCGGCCTCCGGAGCCGGGTAGACCTGGCGGCCGCCCGCGGAGCCGGGTAGACCTGGCGGCTCTTTTCACCGGCCGCTGCGGCAGCGACACCCCGCGTCCTCCGGGCGCCGCCGGCGGCCGCGCCGGCCTCCGGAGCCGGGTAGACCTGGCGGCCGCCCGCGGAGCCGGGTAGACCTGGCGGCTCTTTTCACCGGCCGCTGCGGCAGCGACACCCCGCGTCCTCCGGGCGCCGCCGGCGGCCGCGCCGGCCTCCGGAGCCGGGTAGACCTGGCGGCCGCCCGCGGAGCCGGGTAGACCTGGCAGCCCTTTTCACCGGCCGCTGCGGCAGCGACACCCCGCGTCCTCCGGGCGCCGCCGGCGGCCGCGCCGGCCTCCGGAGCCGGGTAGACCTGGCGGCCGCCCGCGGAGCCGGGTAGACCTGGCGGCCCTTTTCACCGGCCGCTGCGGCAGCGACACCCCGCGTCCTCCGGGCGCCGCCGGCGGCCGCGCCGGCCTCCGGAGCCGGGTAGACCTGGCGGCCGCCCGCGGAGCCGGGTAGACCTGGCGGCCCTTTTCACCGGCCGCTGCGGCAGCGACACCCCGCGTCCTCCGGGCGCCGCCGGCGGCCGCGCCGGCCTCCGGAGCCGGGTAGACCTGGCGGCCGCCCGCGGAGCCGGGTAGACCTGGCGGCCCTTTTCACCGGCCGCTGCGGCAGCGACACCCCGCGTCCTCCGGGCGCCGCCGGCGGCCGCGCCGGCCTCCGGAGCCGGGTAGACCTGGCGGCCGCCCGCGGAGCCGGGTAGACCTGGCAGCCGTTCGGTGCCCCTTGGGCGGGGGGGGGCGGGGGGGGCAGGTGCGCCTGTTTTTGGTTCGTTTTTTTCGGTTTTTTTTTTTTTTTCCTTTCTTTTGAGATTTTAGCAAATCTGATTAAAAGGGCCACCCTCTCCCGGTTCTCCCGGACGGCATTTCTTTCCCCCTCCCCTTCCCGAGTTTGAACCACTTCTACACCAAGGGAGCACGTTTAAACGTACTGTCTGATGCAAGAGTTATTTCACCTTTATTGATTCCGGCGGGAAATATTAATACAATATTAACGACAACCAGTTTTCAAAATAATTTTTGTTTCCTGACACACACACCCCCCCCCCCCACCCTCGTCGTTCTCATGCACGTGCACGCACCTATTCCGAGCCGGTGGCTGCCAGGCACTTGCCAGCTTCACCACACCAGCCAGCCCCTCTGCTCCGCTGCTGCCCCCCCCCCCCCCAACCATATTCTGTCGGCGGGGTCCGGGCAGAGGTGGCAGCCCCCGGCACAAACTGCCCGGCTCCCCGGCGCGAGTTCGCTGTTCACTGGGTGCCTTCAGGACTGGTAGCCCCTTGCCAGGTTCAGGTTCGGGTCCCGGCGCTGCTGGGTGCTCGCCGACTTTTGGTTTTGGTTTTTGCGGTCTTGGGCTTTTTTTGGGGGGTTGTTTTTAATTTTTCTCCCCCCCCCCGCCTGTTTTTTTTTGGTGTTTTTTTGACGTTTTCCTTTTTTTTCATAAAATAAATACTTTAAAATACATATCTGCGATCCTGCAGGCACTGCCACCCCCCCCCCCCCGGTGACACACGCGCGCTCAGAGGCGCGCGCACACACACACACACACACACACAGAACGCGACGCAGGCACACACAGCTACACGCACCCCTGCACCGGTGTGCTCCCCCTCCCTCCCCGCGCTGCAGTCCCGGACCTGCAGGCCAGTAGGTGCAGCCCCCCCCCCCCCCCCCCTCCCCCGGCCCCACCCGATCACAGACTTTCCGGCGCCCTGGAGACGGGGGGTTGGGGGGCGGGTGGCTGGGTGGGGTGGTCTGCAGCCCGGCAACGGGGCCCCCGGAAACTGTGGTGTTTCCCGCCACGGCAACGGTCTGCTGCTCAGTCGCGGCGGCAGCAGCGGCGGGGAAAGGAGGCTAGAAAAGAGGGGGGGCGAGAGCGGCTGGCGAGCAGGCGGGGAGCCTGGCGCAGAGGTAGGCTGGCGAGGGGGGACGGTGTGTCTTTTCGGAGAAGGCTTCTGTTTGGATCGGTTGGAGTTTTATTTTTTTTACTTCTCTCCCCCGTCCCCGTCCCCGTCCCCGTCCCCCCCCCCCCGGTCGTTTAGTTTTCCCCCCGCGGCGGGGGCGGGCAGGAGTGGAGCAGGGCGAGAGCGGCTGGCGAGCAGGCGGGGAGCCTGGCGCAGAGGCAGGCTGGCGAGGGGGGACGGTGTGTCTTTTCGGAGAAGGCTTCTGTTTGGATCGGTTGGAGTTTTATTTTTTTTACTTCTCTCCCCCGTCCCCGTCCCCGTCCCCGTCCCCCCCCCCCCCGGTCGTTTAGTTTTCCCCCCGCGGCGGGGGCGGGCAGGAATGGAGCAGGGCGAGAGCGGCTGGCGAGCAGGCGGGGAGCCTGGCGCAGAGGCAGGCTGGCGAGGGGGGACGGTGTGTCTTTTCGGAGAAGGCTTCTGTTTGGATCGGTTGGAGTTTTATTTTTTTTACTTCTCTCCCCCGTCCCCGTCCCCGTCCCCGTCCCCCCCCCCCCCGGTCGTTTAGTTTTCCCCCCGCGGCGGGGGCGGGCGGGAGTGGAGCAGGGCGAGAGCGGCTGGCGAGCAGGCGGGGAGCCTGGCGCAGAGGCAGGCTGGCGAGGGGGGACGGTGTGTCTTTTCGGAGAAGGCTTCTGTTTGGATCGGTTGGAGTTTTATTTTTTTTACTTCTCTCCCCCGTCCCCGTCCCCGTCCCACCCCCCCGGTCCTTTAGTTTTCCCCCCGCGGCGGGGGCGGGCGGGAGTGGAGCAGGGCGAGTGCGTGGCTGGCTGAGAAAGAAAGGCGGGAGCGGGGCCACGGGTGCGGCAGGATAGGGACTCGGCAGCTGGGGTTTAGAGACGGCAGGGCACCGGGGGGGCTCCCCTCTCCCGCCCGGGCACGGAGCCGGCAGGGACGCCGCAGGGTCCTAAAGTCTCCCGCCTTCCACCACCGGGGGCGGCAAGCCTGGTGGCGGAAGGGGGGAGCAGGGGCAGCCAGGCTCGGCGCGAACTGCGTGGCGGGAGGGCGGGGGGGCGGTGTGTGTGTGCGTGCAGCGGCGGGCCCGGGGTGACGGGGGTGGGGGGTGTCGGCCCGGGGCCCTGTTTCGGGCGGGGGGGGGGGGGGGCTGCGCGCGTGTGCGTTTTGAGCGCACGACTGTGAGCGGGGCAGCGGGTGGAGGGTTTGGGCTGGGGGGGGCCGGTTGCGGGGGGGGGGGTGCGCACGTGTGTAGCCCCGTGCGAGTGGGTGCGGTGGCGGGCGGGAGGTGTTTGGGGCGGGGACTCGAATGGGGGGGGGCAGTGCGTGCGTGCGCGTGCGTGTGTCTAAGGGCGGGTGAGCGGCTGCAGCAGCAGGCGGTGGGCGTTCGGGCCGGGGGCCTGTTTTGGCGGGGTGCGGGCGCGCACGCAGGTGGAAATGAGAAAGATTTGTAACGGTGTCGCTAACGCCGCTTTCTCTGTTACAGCCCGGGTGGTCGGCCGCTTCGACGTCCGGCCTGCGCCCGTGCCTGCCTACGGGCGATGCGCTCGGCTCCCGGTCGGACCCGTCCCTGGCAAAGCAGCAGCCGCGTGCCTCGGCCTGGGCAGAGACCTGGGGCTCCAGGGCCCCAGCCAGGGCTGCCGGAGAGGCGCGCCGCGCTTCCGACAGAGGGGCATCAGCGGCTCCGTCGCCGGCGGGATGCGTTCGAGCGGTGAGGAAGGTCCCAGCGGCCTTAGGCGGTGGCGGGGGGCGCGCTCCTTCGGCGACGGGAGCGGGGGGGAAACGGCCCCGGGGTGGGCCGGTCAGCCGGCACGGCGGCCACGCGAGCTCGTCGTCTCCGAGGATGCTCGGCTAAGTCGGCCTCGGCCACAGGGACCGCTTGTCAGGCAGCCGACTGGCTTTCTTCAGAGGCCTGCGAGACCGCCGTCCCTCGGAGGCCAATGAACAGTTAATGCGCGATAACGCAGGGGCCGGAGAACGCTAACGTTAACCAAGAGCGTCGCAAGGTCCTAAAGGAGTGCCGCAATCAGACTTTAGGAGTCGGTAATTTATAATACTGGTGACTACTAATCGAGTCATATTCAATCCGTGACGATCCGCTGGTAGGTACGTACGTACGTACGTACGTATTCCTTCTCCGGCTATTAACGAAGGGACGCACACCTAGCGTGCGTGAACGAATGAGTTTTGTTATTTAAGGAACTGCCAGAAAGCGTATTACCGCGTAGCGCTAAATCAGTCGGTAGGTGACGCTCCATAAACGATACAATCCAGCATCGCTCGTCAACTGTTAATAACTTCAATCGATGACGATTCATAGCGTATCGATTCTTCTGTATTCGTTTAGGAGCGGATCCCACGCCAACGGTGCCACGCGGTACCCGGACGGCCACCGACTCGTACAGAGACGAGAGAGCAGCGTCGGCGCCTCTTCCCGAAGAAGTCGTTACCGATAAAGTACTCCGACTGTGGGTAACGCTTTGCTCTCACGTTTTTGACGCGTGCCTGCCTGCCTGCCTGCCTGCCTGCGTGCGTGGTAAAAGACAAGCTGTCAGACACAATAAATTTTAAGAAAGTGGAATCGCGGAGCGGTCTTAATACACTAATCAGGACCGGCCCGTAGCGCGGCCAGGGAGTGCAGGCCGACCCTGCAGCGTGGCCAGGTTTACCCGGAGACACAGGTAAGGAGGCCAGGACTACCCCGGAGCATCAGGTAGGGATACCGGGCTGACCCCCAGAAAGTCAGGTAGGGTGGCCGGGCCTACCCCGGAGCGCCTGTAGGGACCGCAGGTGTACCCCGGAGCACCGGTAGGGGTACCAGCACTACCCCGGAGGATGAGGTAGGGGCGCCAGGCCTACCCCGGAGCGTCGGGTAGGGACACCGGGATGACCCCAGAGGGTCAGGTAGGGTGGCCGGGCCTACCCCGGAGCGCCTGTAGGGACCGCAGGTGTACCCCGGAGCACCGGCAGGGGTACCGGCACTACCCCGGAGGATGAGGTAGGGGCGCCAGGCCTACCCCGGAGCGTCGGGTAGGGACACCGGGCTGACCCCGGAGGGTCAGGTAGGGTGGCCGGGCCTACCCCGGAGCGCCTGTAGGGACCGCAGGTGTACCCCGGAGCACCGGCAGGGGTACCGGCACTACCCCGGAGGATGAGGTAGGGGCGCCAGGCCTACCCCGGAGCGTCGGGTAGGGACACCGGGCTGACCCCGGAGGGTCAGGTAGGGTGGCCGGGCCTACCCCGGAGCGCCTGTAGGGACCGCAGGTGTACCCCGGAGCACCGGCAGGGGTACCGGCACTACCCCGGAGGATGAGGTAGGGGCGCCAGGCCTACCCCGGAGCGTCGGGTAGGGATACCGGGCTGACCCCGGAGGGTCAGGTAGGGTGGCCGGGCCTACCCCGGAGCGCCTGTAGGGACCGCAGGTGTACCCCGGAGCACCGGCAGGGGTACCGGCACTACCCCGGAGGATGAGGTAGGGGCGCCAGGCCTACCCCGGAGCGTCGGGTAGGGACACCGGGCTGACCCCAGAGGGTCAGGTAGGGTGGCCGGGCCTACCCCGGAGCGCCTGTAGGGACCGCAGGTGTACCCCGGAGCACCGGCAGGGGTACCGGCACTACCCCGGAGGATGAGGTAGGGGCGCCAGGCCTACCCCGGAGCGTCGGGTAGGGATACCGGGCTGACCCCGGAGGGTCAGGTAGGGTGGCCGGGCCTACCCCGGAGCGCCTGTAGGGACCGCAGGTGTACCCCGGAGCACCGGCAGGGGTACCGGCACTACCCCGGAGGATGAGGTAGGGGCGCCAGGCCTACCCCGGAGCGTCGGGTAGGGACACCGGGCTGACCCCAGAGGGTCAGGTAGGGTGGCCGGGCCTACCCCGGAGCGCCTGTAGGGACCGCAGGTGTACCCCGGAGCACCGGCAGGGGTACCGGCACTACCCCGGAGGATGAGGTAGGGGCGCCAGGCCTACCCCGGAGCGTCGGGTAGGGATACCGGGCTGACCCCGGAGGGTCAGGTAGGGTGGCCGGGCCTACCCCGGAGCGCCTGTAGGGACCGCAGGTGTACCCCGGAGCACCGGCAGGGGTACCGGCACTACCCCGGAGGATGAGGTAGGGGCGCCAGGCCTACCCCGGAGCGTCGGGTAGGGATACCGGGCTGACCCCGGAGGGTCAGGTAGGGTGGCCGGGCCTACCCCGGAGCGCCTGTAGGGACCGCAGGTGTACCCCGGAGCACCGGCAGGGGTACCGGCACTACCCCGGAGGATGAGGTAGGGGCGCCAGGCGTACCCCGGAGCGTCGGGTAGGGATACCGGGCTGACCCCGGAGGGTCAGGTAGGGTGGCCGGGCCTACCCCGGAGCGCCTGTAGGGACCGCAGGTGTACCCCGGAGCACCGGCAGGGGTACCGGCACTACCCCGGAGGATGAGGTAGGGGCGCCAGGCCTACCCCGGAGCGTCGGGTAGGGATACCGGGCTGACCCCGGAGGGTCAGGTAGGGTGGCCGGGCCTACCCCGGAGCGCCTGTAGGGACCGCAGGTGTACCCCGGAGCACCGGCAGGGGTACCGGCACTACCCCGGAGGATGAGGTAGGGGCGCCAGGCCTACCCCGGAGCGTCGGGTAGGGATACCGGGCTGACCCCGGAGGGTCAGGTAGGGTGGCCGGGCCTACCCCGGAGCGCCTGTAGGGACCGCAGGTGTACCCCGGAGCACCGGCAGGGGTACCGGCACTACCCCGGAGGATGAGGTAGGGGCGCCAGGCCTACCCCGGAGCGTCGGGTAGGGACACCGGGCTGACCCCAGAGGGTCAGGTAGGGTGGCCGGGCCTACCCCGGAGCGCCTGTAGGGACCGCAGGTGTATCCCGGAGCACCGGTAGGGGTACGGGTACTACCCCGGAGGATGAGGTAGGGGCGCCAGGCCTACCCCGGAGCGTCGGGTAGGGATACCGGGCTGACCCCGGAGGGTCAGGTAGGGTGGCCGGGCCTACCCCGGAGCGCCTGTAGGGACCGCAGGTGTACCCCGGAGCACCGGCAGGGGTACCGGCACTACCCCGGAGGATGAGGTAGGGGCGCCAGGCCTACCCCGGAGCGTCGGGTAGGGATACCGGGCTGACCCCGGAGGGTCAGGTAGGGTGGCCGGGCCTACCCCGGAGCGCCTGTAGGGACCGCAGGTGTACCCCGGAGCACCGGTAGGGGTACCGGCACTACCCCGGAGCATGAGGTAGGGGCGCCAGGCGTACCCCGGAGCGTCGGGTAGGGACACCGGGCTGACCCCGGAGGGTCAGGTAGGGTGGCCGGGCCTACCCCGGAGCGCCTGTAGGGACAGCAGGTGTATCCCGGAGCACCGGTAGGGGTACGGGTACTACCCCGGAGGATGAGGTAGGGGCGCCAGGCCTACCCCGGAGCGTCGGGTAGGGATACCGGGCTGACCCCAGAGGGTCAGGTAGGGTGGCTGGGCCTACCCCGGAGCGCCTGTAGGGACCGCAGGTGTACCCCGGAGCACCGGCAGGGGTACCGGCACTACCCCGGAGGATGAGGTAGGGGCGCCAGGCCTACCCCGGAGCGTCGGGTAGGGATACCGGGCTGACCCCGGAGGGTCAGGTAGGGTGGCCGGGCCTACCCCGGAGCGCCTGTAGGGACAGCAGGTGTACCCCGGAGCACCGGTAGGGGTACCGGTACTACCCCGGAGCATGAGGTAGGGGCGCCAGGCGTACCCCGGAGCGTCGGGTAGGGACACCGGGCTGACCCCAGAGGGTCAGGTAGGGTGGCCGGGCCTACCCCGGAGCGCCTGTAGGGACAGCAGGTGTATCCCGGAGCACCGGTAGGGGTACGGGTACTACCCCGGAGGATGAGGTAGGGGCGCCAGGCCTACCCCGGAGCGTCGGGTAGGGATACCGGGCTGACCCCGGAGGGTCAGGTAGGGTGGCCGGGCCTACCCTGGAGGGTCAGGATGGGGGGCCGGGATCCATCGCCGCGTGCCCGTAGGGACAGCAGGTAGAACTCCGGCGCATCACAAAGGGTTCCGCCACGGGCCCAGAGTACTGGTGGGGGAACGGGTTCTATCCCGGAACGTCGCCTGGGGACACCGGGCGTAAGGCGGAGGGTCGGGTAGGAAGGCTGGGTCTAAACTCGCGCGCCCGTAGGGACAGCAGTTTTTCCCCCGGCGTACCGGGCGGGGGTACCGGTACTGCCCCGGAGTACTGACGGGGGTACACGGGTACTACCCCGGGGTACCGGGCGGCGGTATACGGGTACTACCAAGGAGTACAGGACGGGGGTATACGGGTACTACGAAGGAGCACAGGTGGGGGTTACGGGTAGTACCCCGGAGTACCGGGCGGGGGCATACGGGTACTGCCCCAGAGTACCGGGCGGGGGTATGCGGGTACTGCCCCGGAGTACCGGGTGGAGGTATATGGGTACTTCCCCGGAGTACCGGGCGGGGGTATGCGGGTACTGCCCCGGAGTACCGGGCGGGGGTATACGGGTACTACCAAGGAAGGAGTACAGGTGGGGGTTACGGGTAGCACCCCGGAGTACCGGGCGGGGGTACCGGTACTGCCCCGGAGTACCGGGCGGGGGTATGCGGGTACTGCCCCGGAGTACCGGGCGGGGGTATACGGGTACAACCAAGGAAGGAGTACAGGTGGGGGTTACGGGTAGCACCCCGGAGTACTGGGCGGGGGTACCGGTACTGCCCCGGAGTACCGGGCGGGGGTATGCGGGTACTGCCCCGGAGTACCGGGCGGGGGTATACGGGTACTACCAAGGAAGGAGTACAGGTGCGGGTTACGGGTAGTACCCCGGAGTACCGGGCGGGGGTACCGGTACTGCCCCGGAGTACCGGGCGGGGGTATGCGGGTACTGCCCCGGAGTACCGGGTGGAGGTATATGGGTACTGCCCCGGAGTACTGGCGGGGGTACACGGGTACTGCCCCGGAGTACCGGGCGGGGGTATACGGGTACTACCAAGGAGTACAGGTGGGGGTTACGGGTAGTACCCCGGAGTACCGGGCGGGGGCATACGGGTACTGCCCCGGAGTACCGGGCGGGGGCATAGGGGTGCTGCCCCGGAGTACCGGGCGGGGGTATGCGGGTACTGCCCCGGAGTACCGGGTGGAGGTATATGGGTACTTCCCCGGAGTACCGGGCGGGGGTATGCGGGTACTGCCCCGGAGTACCGGGCGGAGGTATATGGGTACTTCCCCGGAGTACCGGGCGGGGGTATGCGGGTACTGCCCCGGAGTACCGGGCGGGGGTATACGGGTACTACCAAAGAGTACAGGTGGGGGTTACGGGTACTACCCCTGGCTGAAGGGTGGGGGTACTGGTACTACCCCGGAGTACCAATGAGGGTTACGGGTACTACCCCTGGCTGCCGGGTAGGGGTAATGGTACTACACCGGAGTGTCGGCATGGGACGCCAAGCTAAGTCTGGAGCATCAGGTAGGGATGCCAGGACTGCTCTGGACGGTCAGGTAAGGTGGCCAGGTCTACCCCTTGGGCCGGCAAGGGGAGGCCAGGTCTACCCCTTGGGCCGGCAAGGGGAGGCCAGGTCTACCCCTTGGGCCGGCAAGGGGCGGCCAGGTCTACCCCTTGGGCCGGCAAGGGGCGGCCAGGTCTACCCCTTGGGCCGGCAAGGGGCGGCCAGGTCTACCCCTTGGGCCGGCAAGGGGCGGCCAGGTCTACCCCTTGGGCC
>NW_027439217.1:287500-290000 GCF_964188355.1 Buteo buteo
CCGACCGGCTCGACGAACCCTGACGGCCCCGGCGGGACGAGCTCCGACCAGCGGGTGCTCCAGGAGCGGGGAGCTTCGGAGCGCTCCCCGAGTCTCGATTTAGGGGGACGAAGGCCCTTGGCAGCGGCCGCCGCCGGGCTGCGGGGAACGACTCCCCGGGCCCGGGGCCGCGCGCGCGCGGGCCTGCGAGGCGCCCCAGCCGCGCCGCTGCGACCGCCGCCCCGCCGCGAGGCGAGGGGCGGCGGCACAGACGGGCGATTGATCGTCAAGCGACGCTCAGACAGGCGTAGCCCCGGGAGGAACCCGGGGCCGCAAGTGCGTTCGAAGTGTCGATGATCAATGTGTCCTGCAATTCACATTAATTCTCGCAGCTAGCTGCGTTCTTCATCGACGCACGAGCCGAGTGATCCACCGCTAAGAGTTGTCTGGCTTTCGGCACCGCCCCGCACGCGCGAGGGGGCCAGGACCGCTTCGCCACAGGCGAGCGGCCCCTCCGGAGGATGGCCCACCGCCCGCCCGCCCACCCCCCTCCGCACGCGCGGAGGGGGCACGGCGCAGCACGACGGAGAAGCCGCGCCTCTGCTGACCGTACGAGCACACACAGAGAAAGGGGGGGGGGAAGGAACGGAAAACTCCGAGCGGCGAGGCTGGGGAGCCCGCGCTCCCGACCGGCCTGGGAAATGCCTTGCTCGCATCGGAGGCGGCCCAGGCGCACGGGCTCGGCCCGGCCTCTGGGCAGAGGCAGCGATGCACCCGACCGCGCGCGGCCTGCCCACCACGCTCCGGACGACACGGCTGCTGCTGCTGCGGGGCAGCAGCGGGGAGCCCCACCGGCCCCGCGCACGCCTCCGTGCCGGCTGCGCCGCGCTACGACAGCCAGCTCCCCCGGGCTCGTCCCGACGGCAACTCCGCGGCCACGCCAGCGGCTCCAAGAGGCGGCAACCGCCAGAGCCGGCGACGCACCGCCCGCGGCCTGCCAGACGGCACCCGCTGCCGCACCAGAGCGGCTGCCCTCCCGGAACCACCGCCACCGCTTCTCGCCTCGGCCCCTTCCACGGGCACGCCCCAGGTGGAAGGCGGACGGCGCTAAGCCGGGGACAGCGCCCGCTCTCCCCGTTTCCACGCGGAGACCGCGCGTGGGGTGCCCCCGCCCGCCCCCGCCCACCTGCCCGGCGCGGCCGGGAAGCGCGACGGGGAAGCGGCGGGCAGGGCCCGGGACGGGACAGCCGCGGCCGGCACCGGGCGCCCTCCGGCCGACCGACAGGCCGAGCGGCGCCGCCGCCGCTCAGCCGGGGTGCCGCCCTTGCCAGCAGCCAGTGGCGGGAGACCGCCGAGCGCTCGCCAGGGCGAGGGGGGGAACGGAGCGCAGCGCGGCGCAGCGCTGCGACGGAGTCGCGGCGGCCCGGCAGCCGCCCAGCGAGCCCCCACCGCGGGGACCCGCCACCCCGGGCAGTGAGCCCGCGCTCACGCCGGGGCCGCCCGTTTCGAGGCAGGCAGGCCGGCTACGGCCGACCGCACCGCGGTCTCCACCGAGACCGGACCGCGGAGAGGAGGGGGCAGCGGGACCCCTCCCCGGCACGGCTGCCCGCGGGATGAGCACGGGCGGCAGCCCACCAGGGCCTTCGTGGGAGGAACTCCCGGCCCCTTTAAGGCACCGCCGCCCGGCCGCCCCCCCGGGTCGCATCGAGCCGCCCGCGTCTTTAAACCTCCGCCCGGCTCCACGGCCTTCGACCCCCGGGCTCGCCGAGGGAGGGCCGCGGAGGCGCGGACGCTAGGTACCTGGCCCTGGGGTGAGGGAAACGACCTGAAGGCCCCGCGGGGGTGCCTCCCCCGCTGCCGCCCTCGGGGGAGCGTCCGCCCGCGGGGGCGCGCCCGACATCCACCGCCACCACCACGTCCTCCTTCCCGGGGCCCGGGGTTTCCCTCAGTAGCCCGGCGCTGCGCCCGGGAGGAGAGCCGTGGCTCGGGCCGCCCGCTGGCGCGGGACACAGCCCGGCGGGGGCCTCGCCCACCAGAGGAGGCGGCGGCGGCAGAGCGCCCCCCCCGCCCCGGCTCCCTCGTGGGGAGAGGTGCGGGGGGGAACGGCCGCCGCCGCCCCACCCGGCGCCACGCACCCGCCCGGAATGCCCGGAGGCCTTTCCCCCGCGCGGCCGGCCGGGCTGCTTCGCAGCAGCCCGACAAGGTGCGGGCAGGGCCGCGGGAGACGCCTCCCGCGACCCCGGAGGACCCTCTCCTCTCGCGCCGCTCGCGCCCTGCTGCCCCGTCCTCACCGCCGCTCGCCGCTTCTTCCTCCTTGCCCGAGCGGGCTCGGCCGGCGGGGCTCGTCACACCCCGCGCCGGCGTCCCCCCTTCCCGCGCACTGCCGCCCGCGCTCTGACCGGGGGCGCCCCTCTTGGCCCCGAGGGCCGCGCCCCAAAACCTCCCCGGCAGCGGACCGCCGTCGGGCGAGGCGGGGCCGGTCCCCGGAGAAGGGCGCCGGCCGGCGGCGGGCGCCAGCGGA
>NW_027439217.1:295000-307500 GCF_964188355.1 Buteo buteo
GAACCCCCAGCCGTCTGCATCCGGCTGCCAGCCACCGGGACCGGCTGCCGCTTGCACTCTGCCCAATTCGTGCATGGGCTCCAGCTTAAGGCCGGAGAAAACGCGATGAGGTGCCGCCACCTCTAACCCGGTACAGCGCTGCAGACCTTTCCACCGAGCCCTCCTGCAACCAGGCAAGCCGGGGCAGGCCGGACACCACAGGCCGCCCACGCGTGGCTCATGCCGGCAGAAACAGGACGAGGCGCTGCGGCCTCTCACCTGTGCCATCATCGGGCCCTCGGGGGCTGGGGGAAGCTGCGGCACGCACGAGAACCCCCAGCCGTCTGCATCCGGCTGCCAGCCACCGGGACCGGCTGCCGCTTGCACTCTGCCCAATTCGTGCATGGGCTCCAGCTTAAGGCCGGAGAAAACGCGATGAGGTGCCGCCACCTCTAAACCCGGTACAGCGCTGCAGACCTTTCCACCGAGCCCTCCTGCAACCAGGCAAGCCGGGGCAGGCCGGACACCACAGGCCGCCCACGCGTGGCTCATGCCGGCAAAAACAGGACGAGGCGCTGCGGCCTCTCACCTGTGCCATCATCGGGCCCTCGGGGGCTGGGGGGAAGCTGCGGCACGCACGAGAACCCCCAGCCGTCTGCATCCGGCTGCCAGCCACCGGGACCGGCTGCCGCTCTGCCCGCTCCAGCTTAAGGCCAGAGTCAAAGGACGAGGTGCCGCCACCTCGCCCGCCCATCACCAGGCCCTCAGGAGGCGGCGGCAGCCGCGGCGGGCTGGATGCTCACGGGCAGCTGCCCTCGCATATACCAGCGCTCCACCTTTGCCATCATCGGGCCCTCCGGGGCCGGGGGAAAGCCGAGGCAGGCTCGGCTCCACCCGGTCTTCCAGCGTTCGAGTGCCGGTGGCCGCCGCCGGCCACCGGGCTATGCCCTGCGGAATCCACCTTTGCACCTCTCGCACCACTCGGGTCAACAGCCACCGCCAGCCTGCCAGACCCTCGCAGGCGCCCGGCTGGCTTACTTGGAAAACACCGGGAGAGACCAACCGGCCGAACAGACAGAAAACGAGCCGAACCACCAGGCAAAACCACCACCACAACGGCCGCCCAGCGCTCCACTTCGCCGGCTGAGCCGTAAGCCTTGCAGCCGCTCACTAGCGCTGCTCCGTGCACGAGTCACCACTACCTCCTATAGTACGGGAGATCACGTCCCCGCCCCCGGCCGGCTCCAAGAGTGCCGTCCCTGCCCACCGGGGAGACCCGCCAATGACACCGACTTTTACGATGACGTAACTGGAGGCAGCGAAAAACAGCGACCCCTTGGCCAGCTCCGAGAAAGTGGCGGGGCTATCAGGTCTACCTCCCCGCCCCCGAAATGCGGCTAAGTCCCGCCGGAGCCGGGTAGACCTGGCGGCTCTTTTCACCGGCCGCTGCGGCAGCGACACCCCGCGTCCTCCGGGCGCCGCCGGCGGCCGCGCCGGCCTCCGGAGCCGGGTAGACCTGGCGGCCGCCCGCGGAGCCGGGTAGACCTGGCGGCTCTTTTCACCGGCCGCTGCGGCAGCGACACCCCGCGTCCTCCGGGCGCCGCCGGCGGCCGCGCCGGCCTCCGGAGCCGGGTAGACCTGGCGGCCGCCCGCGGAGCCGGGTAGACCTGGCGGCTCTTTTCACCGGCCGCTGCGGCAGCGACACCCCGCGTCCTCCGGGCGCCGCCGGCGGCCGCGCCGGCCTCCGGAGCCGGGTAGACCTGGCGGCCGCCCGCGGAGCCGGGTAGACCTGGCAGCCCTTTTCACCGGCCGCTGCGGCAGCGACACCCCGCGTCCTCCGGGCGCCGCCGGCGGCCGCGCCGGCCTCCGGAGCCGGGTAGACCTGGCGGCCGCCCGCGGAGCCGGGTAGACCTGGCGGCCCTTTTCACCGGCCGCTGCGGCAGCGACACCCCGCGTCCTCCGGGCGCCGCCGGCGGCCGCGCCGGCCTCCGGAGCCGGGTAGACCTGGCGGCCGCCCGCGGAGCCGGGTAGACCTGGCGGCCCTTTTCACCGGCCGCTGCGGCAGCGACACCCCGCGTCCTCCGGGCGCCGCCGGCGGCCGCGCCGGCCTCCGGAGCCGGGTAGACCTGGCGGCCGCCCGCGGAGCCGGGTAGACCTGGCGGCCCTTTTCACCGGCCGCTGCGGCAGCGACACCCCGCGTCCTCCGGGCGCCGCCGGCGGCCGCGCCGGCCTCCGGAGCCGGGTAGACCTGGCGGCCGCCCGCGGAGCCGGGTAGACCTGGCAGCCGTTCGGTGCCCCTTGGGCGGGGGGGGGCGGGGGGGGCAGGTGCGCCTGTTTTTGGTTCGTTTTTTTCGGTTTTTTTTTTTTTTTCCTTTCTTTTGAGATTTTAGCAAATCTGATTAAAAGGGCCACCCTCTCCCGGTTCTCCCGGACGGCATTTCTTTCCCCCTCCCCTTCCCGAGTTTGAACCACTTCTACACCAAGGGAGCACGTTTAAACGTACTGTCTGATGCAAGAGTTATTTCACCTTTATTGATTCCGGCGGGAAATATTAATACAATATTAACGACAACCAGTTTTCAAAATAATTTTTGTTTCCTGACACACACACCCCCCCCCCCCACCCTCGTCGTTCTCATGCACGTGCACGCACCTATTCCGAGCCGGTGGCTGCCAGGCACTTGCCAGCTTCACCACACCAGCCAGCCCCTCTGCTCCGCTGCTGCCCCCCCCCCCCCCAACCATATTCTGTCGGCGGGGTCCGGGCAGAGGTGGCAGCCCCCGGCACAAACTGCCCGGCTCCCCGGCGCGAGTTCGCTGTTCACTGGGTGCCTTCAGGACTGGTAGCCCCTTGCCAGGTTCAGGTTCGGGTCCCGGCGCTGCTGGGTGCTCGCCGACTTTTGGTTTTGGTTTTTGCGGTCTTGGGCTTTTTTTGGGGGGTTGTTTTTAATTTTTCTCCCCCCCCCCGCCTGTTTTTTTTTGGTGTTTTTTTGACGTTTTCCTTTTTTTTCATAAAATAAATACTTTAAAATACATATCTGCGATCCTGCAGGCACTGCCACCCCCCCCCCCCCGGTGACACACGCGCGCTCAGAGGCGCGCGCACACACACACACACACACACACAGAACGCGACGCAGGCACACACAGCTACACGCACCCCTGCACCGGTGTGCTCCCCCTCCCTCCCCGCGCTGCAGTCCCGGACCTGCAGGCCAGTAGGTGCAGCCCCCCCCCCCCCCCCCCTCCCCCGGCCCCACCCGATCACAGACTTTCCGGCGCCCTGGAGACGGGGGGTTGGGGGGCGGGTGGCTGGGTGGGGTGGTCTGCAGCCCGGCAACGGGGCCCCCGGAAACTGTGGTGTTTCCCGCCACGGCAACGGTCTGCTGCTCAGTCGCGGCGGCAGCAGCGGCGGGGAAAGGAGGCTAGAAAAGAGGGGGGGCGAGAGCGGCTGGCGAGCAGGCGGGGAGCCTGGCGCAGAGGTAGGCTGGCGAGGGGGGACGGTGTGTCTTTTCGGAGAAGGCTTCTGTTTGGATCGGTTGGAGTTTTATTTTTTTTACTTCTCTCCCCCGTCCCCGTCCCCGTCCCCGTCCCCCCCCCCCCGGTCGTTTAGTTTTCCCCCCGCGGCGGGGGCGGGCAGGAGTGGAGCAGGGCGAGAGCGGCTGGCGAGCAGGCGGGGAGCCTGGCGCAGAGGCAGGCTGGCGAGGGGGGACGGTGTGTCTTTTCGGAGAAGGCTTCTGTTTGGATCGGTTGGAGTTTTATTTTTTTTACTTCTCTCCCCCGTCCCCGTCCCCGTCCCCGTCCCCCCCCCCCCCGGTCGTTTAGTTTTCCCCCCGCGGCGGGGGCGGGCAGGAATGGAGCAGGGCGAGAGCGGCTGGCGAGCAGGCGGGGAGCCTGGCGCAGAGGCAGGCTGGCGAGGGGGGACGGTGTGTCTTTTCGGAGAAGGCTTCTGTTTGGATCGGTTGGAGTTTTATTTTTTTTACTTCTCTCCCCCGTCCCCGTCCCCGTCCCCGTCCCCCCCCCCCCCGGTCGTTTAGTTTTCCCCCCGCGGCGGGGGCGGGCGGGAGTGGAGCAGGGCGAGAGCGGCTGGCGAGCAGGCGGGGAGCCTGGCGCAGAGGCAGGCTGGCGAGGGGGGACGGTGTGTCTTTTCGGAGAAGGCTTCTGTTTGGATCGGTTGGAGTTTTATTTTTTTTACTTCTCTCCCCCGTCCCCGTCCCCGTCCCACCCCCCCGGTCCTTTAGTTTTCCCCCCGCGGCGGGGGCGGGCGGGAGTGGAGCAGGGCGAGTGCGTGGCTGGCTGAGAAAGAAAGGCGGGAGCGGGGCCACGGGTGCGGCAGGATAGGGACTCGGCAGCTGGGGTTTAGAGACGGCAGGGCACCGGGGGGGCTCCCCTCTCCCGCCCGGGCACGGAGCCGGCAGGGACGCCGCAGGGTCCTAAAGTCTCCCGCCTTCCACCACCGGGGGCGGCAAGCCTGGTGGCGGAAGGGGGGAGCAGGGGCAGCCAGGCTCGGCGCGAACTGCGTGGCGGGAGGGCGGGGGGGCGGTGTGTGTGTGCGTGCAGCGGCGGGCCCGGGGTGACGGGGGTGGGGGGTGTCGGCCCGGGGCCCTGTTTCGGGCGGGGGGGGGGGGGGGCTGCGCGCGTGTGCGTTTTGAGCGCACGACTGTGAGCGGGGCAGCGGGTGGAGGGTTTGGGCTGGGGGGGGCCGGTTGCGGGGGGGGGGGTGCGCACGTGTGTAGCCCCGTGCGAGTGGGTGCGGTGGCGGGCGGGAGGTGTTTGGGGCGGGGACTCGAATGGGGGGGGGCAGTGCGTGCGTGCGCGTGCGTGTGTCTAAGGGCGGGTGAGCGGCTGCAGCAGCAGGCGGTGGGCGTTCGGGCCGGGGGCCTGTTTTGGCGGGGTGCGGGCGCGCACGCAGGTGGAAATGAGAAAGATTTGTAACGGTGTCGCTAACGCCGCTTTCTCTGTTACAGCCCGGGTGGTCGGCCGCTTCGACGTCCGGCCTGCGCCCGTGCCTGCCTACGGGCGATGCGCTCGGCTCCCGGTCGGACCCGTCCCTGGCAAAGCAGCAGCCGCGTGCCTCGGCCTGGGCAGAGACCTGGGGCTCCAGGGCCCCAGCCAGGGCTGCCGGAGAGGCGCGCCGCGCTTCCGACAGAGGGGCATCAGCGGCTCCGTCGCCGGCGGGATGCGTTCGAGCGGTGAGGAAGGTCCCAGCGGCCTTAGGCGGTGGCGGGGGGCGCGCTCCTTCGGCGACGGGAGCGGGGGGGAAACGGCCCCGGGGTGGGCCGGTCAGCCGGCACGGCGGCCACGCGAGCTCGTCGTCTCCGAGGATGCTCGGCTAAGTCGGCCTCGGCCACAGGGACCGCTTGTCAGGCAGCCGACTGGCTTTCTTCAGAGGCCTGCGAGACCGCCGTCCCTCGGAGGCCAATGAACAGTTAATGCGCGATAACGCAGGGGCCGGAGAACGCTAACGTTAACCAAGAGCGTCGCAAGGTCCTAAAGGAGTGCCGCAATCAGACTTTAGGAGTCGGTAATTTATAATACTGGTGACTACTAATCGAGTCATATTCAATCCGTGACGATCCGCTGGTAGGTACGTACGTACGTACGTACGTATTCCTTCTCCGGCTATTAACGAAGGGACGCACACCTAGCGTGCGTGAACGAATGAGTTTTGTTATTTAAGGAACTGCCAGAAAGCGTATTACCGCGTAGCGCTAAATCAGTCGGTAGGTGACGCTCCATAAACGATACAATCCAGCATCGCTCGTCAACTGTTAATAACTTCAATCGATGACGATTCATAGCGTATCGATTCTTCTGTATTCGTTTAGGAGCGGATCCCACGCCAACGGTGCCACGCGGTACCCGGACGGCCACCGACTCGTACAGAGACGAGAGAGCAGCGTCGGCGCCTCTTCCCGAAGAAGTCGTTACCGATAAAGTACTCCGACTGTGGGTAACGCTTTGCTCTCACGTTTTTGACGCGTGCCTGCCTGCCTGCCTGCCTGCCTGCGTGCGTGGTAAAAGACAAGCTGTCAGACACAATAAATTTTAAGAAAGTGGAATCGCGGAGCGGTCTTAATACACTAATCAGGACCGGCCCGTAGCGCGGCCAGGGAGTGCAGGCCGACCCTGCAGCGTGGCCAGGTTTACCCGGAGACACAGGTAAGGAGGCCAGGACTACCCCGGAGCATCAGGTAGGGATACCGGGCTGACCCCCAGAAAGTCAGGTAGGGTGGCCGGGCCTACCCCGGAGCGCCTGTAGGGACCGCAGGTGTACCCCGGAGCACCGGTAGGGGTACCAGCACTACCCCGGAGGATGAGGTAGGGGCGCCAGGCCTACCCCGGAGCGTCGGGTAGGGACACCGGGATGACCCCAGAGGGTCAGGTAGGGTGGCCGGGCCTACCCCGGAGCGCCTGTAGGGACCGCAGGTGTACCCCGGAGCACCGGCAGGGGTACCGGCACTACCCCGGAGGATGAGGTAGGGGCGCCAGGCCTACCCCGGAGCGTCGGGTAGGGACACCGGGCTGACCCCGGAGGGTCAGGTAGGGTGGCCGGGCCTACCCCGGAGCGCCTGTAGGGACCGCAGGTGTACCCCGGAGCACCGGCAGGGGTACCGGCACTACCCCGGAGGATGAGGTAGGGGCGCCAGGCCTACCCCGGAGCGTCGGGTAGGGACACCGGGCTGACCCCGGAGGGTCAGGTAGGGTGGCCGGGCCTACCCCGGAGCGCCTGTAGGGACCGCAGGTGTACCCCGGAGCACCGGCAGGGGTACCGGCACTACCCCGGAGGATGAGGTAGGGGCGCCAGGCCTACCCCGGAGCGTCGGGTAGGGATACCGGGCTGACCCCGGAGGGTCAGGTAGGGTGGCCGGGCCTACCCCGGAGCGCCTGTAGGGACCGCAGGTGTACCCCGGAGCACCGGCAGGGGTACCGGCACTACCCCGGAGGATGAGGTAGGGGCGCCAGGCCTACCCCGGAGCGTCGGGTAGGGACACCGGGCTGACCCCAGAGGGTCAGGTAGGGTGGCCGGGCCTACCCCGGAGCGCCTGTAGGGACCGCAGGTGTACCCCGGAGCACCGGCAGGGGTACCGGCACTACCCCGGAGGATGAGGTAGGGGCGCCAGGCCTACCCCGGAGCGTCGGGTAGGGATACCGGGCTGACCCCGGAGGGTCAGGTAGGGTGGCCGGGCCTACCCCGGAGCGCCTGTAGGGACCGCAGGTGTACCCCGGAGCACCGGCAGGGGTACCGGCACTACCCCGGAGGATGAGGTAGGGGCGCCAGGCCTACCCCGGAGCGTCGGGTAGGGACACCGGGCTGACCCCAGAGGGTCAGGTAGGGTGGCCGGGCCTACCCCGGAGCGCCTGTAGGGACCGCAGGTGTACCCCGGAGCACCGGCAGGGGTACCGGCACTACCCCGGAGGATGAGGTAGGGGCGCCAGGCCTACCCCGGAGCGTCGGGTAGGGATACCGGGCTGACCCCGGAGGGTCAGGTAGGGTGGCCGGGCCTACCCCGGAGCGCCTGTAGGGACCGCAGGTGTACCCCGGAGCACCGGCAGGGGTACCGGCACTACCCCGGAGGATGAGGTAGGGGCGCCAGGCCTACCCCGGAGCGTCGGGTAGGGATACCGGGCTGACCCCGGAGGGTCAGGTAGGGTGGCCGGGCCTACCCCGGAGCGCCTGTAGGGACCGCAGGTGTACCCCGGAGCACCGGCAGGGGTACCGGCACTACCCCGGAGGATGAGGTAGGGGCGCCAGGCGTACCCCGGAGCGTCGGGTAGGGATACCGGGCTGACCCCGGAGGGTCAGGTAGGGTGGCCGGGCCTACCCCGGAGCGCCTGTAGGGACCGCAGGTGTACCCCGGAGCACCGGCAGGGGTACCGGCACTACCCCGGAGGATGAGGTAGGGGCGCCAGGCCTACCCCGGAGCGTCGGGTAGGGATACCGGGCTGACCCCGGAGGGTCAGGTAGGGTGGCCGGGCCTACCCCGGAGCGCCTGTAGGGACCGCAGGTGTACCCCGGAGCACCGGCAGGGGTACCGGCACTACCCCGGAGGATGAGGTAGGGGCGCCAGGCCTACCCCGGAGCGTCGGGTAGGGATACCGGGCTGACCCCGGAGGGTCAGGTAGGGTGGCCGGGCCTACCCCGGAGCGCCTGTAGGGACCGCAGGTGTACCCCGGAGCACCGGCAGGGGTACCGGCACTACCCCGGAGGATGAGGTAGGGGCGCCAGGCCTACCCCGGAGCGTCGGGTAGGGACACCGGGCTGACCCCAGAGGGTCAGGTAGGGTGGCCGGGCCTACCCCGGAGCGCCTGTAGGGACCGCAGGTGTATCCCGGAGCACCGGTAGGGGTACGGGTACTACCCCGGAGGATGAGGTAGGGGCGCCAGGCCTACCCCGGAGCGTCGGGTAGGGATACCGGGCTGACCCCGGAGGGTCAGGTAGGGTGGCCGGGCCTACCCCGGAGCGCCTGTAGGGACCGCAGGTGTACCCCGGAGCACCGGCAGGGGTACCGGCACTACCCCGGAGGATGAGGTAGGGGCGCCAGGCCTACCCCGGAGCGTCGGGTAGGGATACCGGGCTGACCCCGGAGGGTCAGGTAGGGTGGCCGGGCCTACCCCGGAGCGCCTGTAGGGACCGCAGGTGTACCCCGGAGCACCGGTAGGGGTACCGGCACTACCCCGGAGCATGAGGTAGGGGCGCCAGGCGTACCCCGGAGCGTCGGGTAGGGACACCGGGCTGACCCCGGAGGGTCAGGTAGGGTGGCCGGGCCTACCCCGGAGCGCCTGTAGGGACAGCAGGTGTATCCCGGAGCACCGGTAGGGGTACGGGTACTACCCCGGAGGATGAGGTAGGGGCGCCAGGCCTACCCCGGAGCGTCGGGTAGGGATACCGGGCTGACCCCAGAGGGTCAGGTAGGGTGGCTGGGCCTACCCCGGAGCGCCTGTAGGGACCGCAGGTGTACCCCGGAGCACCGGCAGGGGTACCGGCACTACCCCGGAGGATGAGGTAGGGGCGCCAGGCCTACCCCGGAGCGTCGGGTAGGGATACCGGGCTGACCCCGGAGGGTCAGGTAGGGTGGCCGGGCCTACCCCGGAGCGCCTGTAGGGACAGCAGGTGTACCCCGGAGCACCGGTAGGGGTACCGGTACTACCCCGGAGCATGAGGTAGGGGCGCCAGGCGTACCCCGGAGCGTCGGGTAGGGACACCGGGCTGACCCCAGAGGGTCAGGTAGGGTGGCCGGGCCTACCCCGGAGCGCCTGTAGGGACAGCAGGTGTATCCCGGAGCACCGGTAGGGGTACGGGTACTACCCCGGAGGATGAGGTAGGGGCGCCAGGCCTACCCCGGAGCGTCGGGTAGGGATACCGGGCTGACCCCGGAGGGTCAGGTAGGGTGGCCGGGCCTACCCTGGAGGGTCAGGATGGGGGGCCGGGATCCATCGCCGCGTGCCCGTAGGGACAGCAGGTAGAACTCCGGCGCATCACAAAGGGTTCCGCCACGGGCCCAGAGTACTGGTGGGGGAACGGGTTCTATCCCGGAACGTCGCCTGGGGACACCGGGCGTAAGGCGGAGGGTCGGGTAGGAAGGCTGGGTCTAAACTCGCGCGCCCGTAGGGACAGCAGTTTTTCCCCCGGCGTACCGGGCGGGGGTACCGGTACTGCCCCGGAGTACTGACGGGGGTACACGGGTACTACCCCGGGGTACCGGGCGGCGGTATACGGGTACTACCAAGGAGTACAGGACGGGGGTATACGGGTACTACGAAGGAGCACAGGTGGGGGTTACGGGTAGTACCCCGGAGTACCGGGCGGGGGCATACGGGTACTGCCCCAGAGTACCGGGCGGGGGTATGCGGGTACTGCCCCGGAGTACCGGGTGGAGGTATATGGGTACTTCCCCGGAGTACCGGGCGGGGGTATGCGGGTACTGCCCCGGAGTACCGGGCGGGGGTATACGGGTACTACCAAGGAAGGAGTACAGGTGGGGGTTACGGGTAGCACCCCGGAGTACCGGGCGGGGGTACCGGTACTGCCCCGGAGTACCGGGCGGGGGTATGCGGGTACTGCCCCGGAGTACCGGGCGGGGGTATACGGGTACAACCAAGGAAGGAGTACAGGTGGGGGTTACGGGTAGCACCCCGGAGTACTGGGCGGGGGTACCGGTACTGCCCCGGAGTACCGGGCGGGGGTATGCGGGTACTGCCCCGGAGTACCGGGCGGGGGTATACGGGTACTACCAAGGAAGGAGTACAGGTGCGGGTTACGGGTAGTACCCCGGAGTACCGGGCGGGGGTACCGGTACTGCCCCGGAGTACCGGGCGGGGGTATGCGGGTACTGCCCCGGAGTACCGGGTGGAGGTATATGGGTACTGCCCCGGAGTACTGGCGGGGGTACACGGGTACTGCCCCGGAGTACCGGGCGGGGGTATACGGGTACTACCAAGGAGTACAGGTGGGGGTTACGGGTAGTACCCCGGAGTACCGGGCGGGGGCATACGGGTACTGCCCCGGAGTACCGGGCGGGGGCATAGGGGTGCTGCCCCGGAGTACCGGGCGGGGGTATGCGGGTACTGCCCCGGAGTACCGGGTGGAGGTATATGGGTACTTCCCCGGAGTACCGGGCGGGGGTATGCGGGTACTGCCCCGGAGTACCGGGCGGAGGTATATGGGTACTTCCCCGGAGTACCGGGCGGGGGTATGCGGGTACTGCCCCGGAGTACCGGGCGGGGGTATACGGGTACTACCAAAGAGTACAGGTGGGGGTTACGGGTACTACCCCTGGCTGAAGGGTGGGGGTACTGGTACTACCCCGGAGTACCAATGAGGGTTACGGGTACTACCCCTGGCTGCCGGGTAGGGGTAATGGTACTACACCGGAGTGTCGGCATGGGACGCCAAGCTAAGTCTGGAGCATCAGGTAGGGATGCCAGGACTGCTCTGGACGGTCAGGTAAGGTGGCCAGGTCTACCCCTTGGGCCGGCAAGGGGAGGCCAGGTCTACCCCTTGGGCCGGCAAGGGGAGGCCAGGTCTACCCCTTGGGCCGGCAAGGGGCGGCCAGGTCTACCCCTTGGGCCGGCAAGGGGCGGCCAGGTCTACCCCTTGGGCCGGCAAGGGGCGGCCAGGTCTACCCCTTGGGCCGGCAAGGGGCGGCCAGGTCTACCCCTTGGGCCGGCAAGGGGAGGCCAGGTCTACCCCTTGGGCCGGCAAGGGGCGGCCAGGTCTACCCCTTGGGCCGGCAAGGGGCGGCCAGGTCTACCCCTGGGCCGGCAAGGGGAGGCCAGGTCTACCCCTTGGGCCGGCAAGGGGAGGCCAGGTCTACCCCTTGGGCCGGCAAGGGGCGGCCAGGTCTACCCCTTGGGCCGGCAAGGGGAGGCCAGGTCTACCCCTTGGGCCGGCAAGGGGAGGCCAGGTCTACCCCTTGGGCCGGCAAGGGGAGGCCAGGTCTACCCCTTGGGCCGGCAAGGGGAGGCCAGGTCTACCCCTTGGGCCGGCAAGGGGCGGCCAGGTCTACCCCTTGGGCCGGCAAGGGGAGGCCAGGTCTACCCCTTGGGCCGGCAAGGGGAGGCCAGGTCTACCCCTTGGGCCGGCAAGGGGAGGCCAGGTCTACCCCTTGGGCCGGCAAGGGGCGGCCAGGTCTACCCCTTGGGCCGGCAAGGGGCGGCCAGGTCTACCCCTTGGGCCGGCAAGGGGCGGCCAGGTCTACCCCTGGGCCGGCAAGGGGAGGCCAGGTCTACCCCTTGGGCCGGCAAGGGGAGGCCAGGTCTACCCCTTGGGCCGGCAAGGGGCGGCCAGGTCTACCCCTTGGGCCGGCAAGGGGAGGCCAGGTCTACCCCTTGGGCCGGCAAGGGGAGGCCAGGTCTACCCCTTGGGCCGGCAAGGGGAGGCCAGGTCTACCCCTTGGGCCGGCAAGGGGCGGCCAGGTCTACCCCTTGGGCCGGCAAGGGGAGGCCAGGTCTACCCCTTGGGCCGGCAAGGGGCGGCCAGGTCTACCCCTTGGGCCGGCAAGGGGAGGCCAGGTCTACCCCTTGGGCCGGCAAGGGGCGGCCAGGTCTACCCCTTGGGCCGGCAAGGGGCGGCCAGGTCTACCCCTTGGGCCGGCAAGGGGCGGCCAGGTCTACCCCTGGGCCGGCAAGGGGAGGCCAGGTCTACCCCTTGGGCCGGCAAGGGGAGGCCAGGTCTACCCCTTGGGCCGGCAAGGGGCGGCCAGGTCTACCCCTTGGGCCGGCAAGGGGAGGCCAGGTCTACCCCTTGGGCCGGCAAGGGGAGGCCAGGTCTACCCCTTGGGCCGGCAAGGGGAGGCCAGGTCTACCCCTTGGGCCGGCAAGGGGAGGCCAGGTCTACCCCTTGGGCCGGCAAGGGGCGGCCAGGTCTACCCCTTGGGCCGGCAAGGGGAGGCCAGGTCTACCCCTTGGGCCGGCAAGGGGCGGCCAGGTCTACCCCTTGGGCCGGCAAGGGGAGGCCAGGTCTACCCCTTGGGCCGGCAAGGGGAGGCCAGGTCTACCCCTTGGGCCGGCAAGGGGAG
>NW_027439217.1:320000-332500 GCF_964188355.1 Buteo buteo
CCGTCGCCAACCGGGGGCGGACGGCAGGTGCGGGGGCTCTGCGTGCGAGTGAGGGCAACGCCTGCGAGAGGTGCTCCAACGGCCTGAACACCGGCAGAGCCGGCCCGCCGTGGAGGCTCTCCGACGCACCCGAGGACGCCTCAGCGGGCGCTGCCTGTGGGTCTGGATCAGTCAAATCGTGGAGCGGGAGGTGCCACGGGCCACCCGGCTCCAGACAACGATTCCCTTGAGGAAGGTAACGGGACCGGGGGATGGCCACAGCAGGCTCAACTCCCCCAGCTCCTCCAGCGTTCGAGTGCCGGCAACCGCCACCGGCTGCCGGTCTTTGCCCGCCCCACAGGCAACCGCTTGCCGTCGGGGAAAAAAAAGGCACCTGGACCCATGCCGCGCACGGGTGTTCGGGGCCTGGGGGAATGCCACAGAAGCGAGACAACCCCAGCCGCCTGCGTTCGACTTGCCAGCCACCAGGTACAGCCGCACTTTTCTTCCCGCTTCGCGGGCTCCAGCTTAAGGCCGGAGAAAACGCGATGAGGTGCCGCCACCTCTAACCCGGTACAGCGCTGCAGACCTTTCCACCGAGCCCTCCTGCAACCAGGCAAGCCGGGGCAGGCCGGACACCACAGGCCGCCCACGCGTGGCTCATGCCGGCAGAAACAGGACGAGGCGCTGCGGCCTCTCACCTGTGCCATCATCGGGCCCTTGGGGGCTGGGGGGAAGCTGCGGCACGCACGAGAACCCCCAGCCGTCTGCATCCGGCTGCCAGCCACCGGGACCGGCTGCCGCTTGCACTCTGCCCAATTCGTGCATGGGCTCCAGCTTAAGGCCGGAGAAAACGCGATGAGGTGCCGCCACCTCTAACCCGGTACAGCGCTGCAGACCTTTCCACCGAGCCCTCCTGCAACCAGGCAAGCCGGGGCAGGCCGGACACCACAGGCCGCCCACGCGTGGCTCATGCCGGCAGAAACAGGACGAGGCGCTGCGGCCTCTCACCTGTGCCATCATCGGGCCCTCGGGGGCTGGGGGGAAGCTGCGGCACGCACGAGAACCCCCAGCCGTCTGCATCCGGCTGCCAGCCACCGGGACCGGCTGCCGCTTGCACTCTGCCCAATTCGTGCATGGGCTCCAGCTTAAGGCCGGAGAAAACGCGATGAGGTGCCGCCACCTCTAAACCCGGTACAGCGCTGCAGACCTTTCCACCGAGCCCTCCTGCAACCAGGCAAGCCGGGGCAGGCCGGACACCACAGGCCGCCCACGCGTGGCTCATGCCGGCAAAAACAGGACGAGGCGCTGCGGCCTCTCACCTGTGCCATCATCGGGCCCTCGGGGGCTGGGGGGAAGCTGCGGCACGCACGAGAACCCCCAGCCGTCTGCATCCAGCTGCCAGCCACCGGGACCGGCTGCCGCTCTGCCCGCTCCAGCTTAAGGCCAGAGTCAAAGGACGAGGTGCCGCCACCTCGCCCGCCCATCACCAGGCCCTCAGGAGGCGGCGGCAGCCGCGGCGGGCTGGATGCTCACGGGCAGCTGCCCTCGCATATACCAGCGCTCCACCTTTGCCATCATCGGGCCCTCCGGGGCCGGGGGAAAGCCGAGGCAGGCTCGGCTCCACCCGGTCTTCCAGCGTTCGAGTGCCGGTGGCCGCCGCCGGCCACCGGGCTATGCCCTGCGGAATCCACCTTTGCACCTCTCGCACCACTCGGGTCAACAGCCACCGCCAGCCTGCCAGACCCTCGCAGGCGCCCGGCTGGCTTACTTGGAAAACACCGGGAGAGACCAACCGGCCGAACAGACAGAAAACGAGCCGAACCACCAGGCAAAACCACCACCACAACGGCCGCCCAGCGCTCCACTTCGCCGGCTGAGCCGTAAGCCTTGCAGCCGCTCACTAGCGCTGCTCCGTGCACGAGTCACCACTACCTCCTATAGTACGGGAGATCACGTCCCCGCCCCCGGCCGGCTCCAAGAGTGCCGTCCCTGCCCACCGGGGAGACCCGCCAATGACACCGACTTTTACGATGACGTAACTGGAGGCAGCGAAAAACAGCGACCCCTTGGCCAGCTCCGAGAAAGTGGCGGGGCTATCAGGTCTACCTCCCCGCCCCCGAAATGCGGCTAAGTCCCGCCGGAGCCGGGTAGACCTGGCGGCTCTTTTCACCGGCCGCTGCGGCAGCGACACCCCGCGTCCTCCGGGCGCCGCCGGCGGCCGCGCCGGCCTCCGGAGCCGGGTAGACCTGGCGGCCGCCCGCGGAGCCGGGTAGACCTGGCGGCTCTTTTCACCGGCCGCTGCGGCAGCGACACCCCGCGTCCTCCGGGCGCCGCCGGCGGCCGCGCCGGCCTCCGGAGCCGGGTAGACCTGGCGGCCGCCCGCGGAGCCGGGTAGACCTGGCGGCTCTTTTCACCGGCCGCTGCGGCAGCGACACCCCGCGTCCTCCGGGCGCCGCCGGCGGCCGCGCCGGCCTCCGGAGCCGGGTAGACCTGGCGGCCGCCCGCGGAGCCGGGTAGACCTGGCAGCCCTTTTCACCGGCCGCTGCGGCAGCGACACCCCGCGTCCTCCGGGCGCCGCCGGCGGCCGCGCCGGCCTCCGGAGCCGGGTAGACCTGGCGGCCGCCCGCGGAGCCGGGTAGACCTGGCGGCCCTTTTCACCGGCCGCTGCGGCAGCGACACCCCGCGTCCTCCGGGCGCCGCCGGCGGCCGCGCCGGCCTCCGGAGCCGGGTAGACCTGGCGGCCGCCCGCGGAGCCGGGTAGACCTGGCGGCCCTTTTCACCGGCCGCTGCGGCAGCGACACCCCGCGTCCTCCGGGCGCCGCCGGCGGCCGCGCCGGCCTCCGGAGCCGGGTAGACCTGGCGGCCGCCCGCGGAGCCGGGTAGACCTGGCGGCCCTTTTCACCGGCCGCTGCGGCAGCGACACCCCGCGTCCTCCGGGCGCCGCCGGCGGCCGCGCCGGCCTCCGGAGCCGGGTAGACCTGGCGGCCGCCCGCGGAGCCGGGTAGACCTGGCAGCCGTTCGGTGCCCCTTGGGCGGGGGGGGGCGGGGGGGGCAGGTGCGCCTGTTTTTGGTTCGTTTTTTTCGGTTTTTTTTTTTTTTTCCTTTCTTTTGAGATTTTAGCAAATCTGATTAAAAGGGCCACCCTCTCCCGGTTCTCCCGGACGGCATTTCTTTCCCCCTCCCCTTCCCGAGTTTGAACCACTTCTACACCAAGGGAGCACGTTTAAACGTACTGTCTGATGCAAGAGTTATTTCACCTTTATTGATTCCGGCGGGAAATATTAATACAATATTAACGACAACCAGTTTTCAAAATAATTTTTGTTTCCTGACACACACACCCCCCCCCCCCACCCTCGTCGTTCTCATGCACGTGCACGCACCTATTCCGAGCCGGTGGCTGCCAGGCACTTGCCAGCTTCACCACACCAGCCAGCCCCTCTGCTCCGCTGCTGCCCCCCCCCCCCCCAACCATATTCTGTCGGCGGGGTCCGGGCAGAGGTGGCAGCCCCCGGCACAAACTGCCCGGCTCCCCGGCGCGAGTTCGCTGTTCACTGGGTGCCTTCAGGACTGGTAGCCCCTTGCCAGGTTCAGGTTCGGGTCCCGGCGCTGCTGGGTGCTCGCCGACTTTTGGTTTTGGTTTTTGCGGTCTTGGGCTTTTTTTGGGGGGTTGTTTTTAATTTTTCTCCCCCCCCCCGCCTGTTTTTTTTTGGTGTTTTTTTGACGTTTTCCTTTTTTTTCATAAAATAAATACTTTAAAATACATATCTGCGATCCTGCAGGCACTGCCACCCCCCCCCCCCCGGTGACACACGCGCGCTCAGAGGCGCGCGCACACACACACACACACACACACAGAACGCGACGCAGGCACACACAGCTACACGCACCCCTGCACCGGTGTGCTCCCCCTCCCTCCCCGCGCTGCAGTCCCGGACCTGCAGGCCAGTAGGTGCAGCCCCCCCCCCCCCCCCCCTCCCCCGGCCCCACCCGATCACAGACTTTCCGGCGCCCTGGAGACGGGGGGTTGGGGGGCGGGTGGCTGGGTGGGGTGGTCTGCAGCCCGGCAACGGGGCCCCCGGAAACTGTGGTGTTTCCCGCCACGGCAACGGTCTGCTGCTCAGTCGCGGCGGCAGCAGCGGCGGGGAAAGGAGGCTAGAAAAGAGGGGGGGCGAGAGCGGCTGGCGAGCAGGCGGGGAGCCTGGCGCAGAGGTAGGCTGGCGAGGGGGGACGGTGTGTCTTTTCGGAGAAGGCTTCTGTTTGGATCGGTTGGAGTTTTATTTTTTTTACTTCTCTCCCCCGTCCCCGTCCCCGTCCCCGTCCCCCCCCCCCCGGTCGTTTAGTTTTCCCCCCGCGGCGGGGGCGGGCAGGAGTGGAGCAGGGCGAGAGCGGCTGGCGAGCAGGCGGGGAGCCTGGCGCAGAGGCAGGCTGGCGAGGGGGGACGGTGTGTCTTTTCGGAGAAGGCTTCTGTTTGGATCGGTTGGAGTTTTATTTTTTTTACTTCTCTCCCCCGTCCCCGTCCCCGTCCCCGTCCCCCCCCCCCCCGGTCGTTTAGTTTTCCCCCCGCGGCGGGGGCGGGCGGGAGTGGAGCAGGGCGAGAGCGGCTGGCGAGCAGGCGGGGAGCCTGGCGCAGAGGCAGGCTGGCGAGGGGGGACGGTGTGTCTTTTCGGAGAAGGCTTCTGTTTGGATCGGTTGGAGTTTTATTTTTTTTACTTCTCTCCCCCGTCCCCGTCCCCGTCCCACCCCCCCGGTCCTTTAGTTTTCCCCCCGCGGCGGGGGCGGGCGGGAGTGGAGCAGGGCGAGTGCGTGGCTGGCTGAGAAAGAAAGGCGGGAGCGGGGCCACGGGTGCGGCAGGATAGGGACTCGGCAGCTGGGGTTTAGAGACGGCAGGGCACCGGGGGGGCTCCCCTCTCCCGCCCGGGCACGGAGCCGGCAGGGACGCCGCAGGGTCCTAAAGTCTCCCGCCTTCCACCACCGGGGGCGGCAAGCCTGGTGGCGGAAGGGGGGAGCAGGGGCAGCCAGGCTCGGCGCGAACTGCGTGGCGGGAGGGCGGGGGGGCGGTGTGTGTGTGCGTGCAGCGGCGGGCCCGGGGTGACGGGGGTGGGGGGTGTCGGCCCGGGGCCCTGTTTCGGGCGGGGGGGGGGGGGGGCTGCGCGCGTGTGCGTTTTGAGCGCACGACTGTGAGCGGGGCAGCGGGTGGAGGGTTTGGGCTGGGGGGGGCCGGTTGCGGGGGGGGGGGTGCGCACGTGTGTAGCCCCGTGCGAGTGGGTGCGGTGGCGGGCGGGAGGTGTTTGGGGCGGGGACTCGAATGGGGGGGGGCAGTGCGTGCGTGCGCGTGCGTGTGTCTAAGGGCGGGTGAGCGGCTGCAGCAGCAGGCGGTGGGCGTTCGGGCCGGGGGCCTGTTTTGGCGGGGTGCGGGCGCGCACGCAGGTGGAAATGAGAAAGATTTGTAACGGTGTCGCTAACGCCGCTTTCTCTGTTACAGCCCGGGTGGTCGGCCGCTTCGACGTCCGGCCTGCGCCCGTGCCTGCCTACGGGCGATGCGCTCGGCTCCCGGTCGGACCCGTCCCTGGCAAAGCAGCAGCCGCGTGCCTCGGCCTGGGCAGAGACCTGGGGCTCCAGGGCCCCAGCCAGGGCTGCCGGAGAGGCGCGCCGCGCTTCCGACAGAGGGGCATCAGCGGCTCCGTCGCCGGCGGGATGCGTTCGAGCGGTGAGGAAGGTCCCAGCGGCCTTAGGCGGTGGCGGGGGGCGCGCTCCTTCGGCGACGGGAGCGGGGGGGAAACGGCCCCGGGGTGGGCCGGTCAGCCGGCACGGCGGCCACGCGAGCTCGTCGTCTCCGAGGATGCTCGGCTAAGTCGGCCTCGGCCACAGGGACCGCTTGTCAGGCAGCCGACTGGCTTTCTTCAGAGGCCTGCGAGACCGCCGTCCCTCGGAGGCCAATGAACAGTTAATGCGCGATAACGCAGGGGCCGGAGAACGCTAACGTTAACCAAGAGCGTCGCAAGGTCCTAAAGGAGTGCCGCAATCAGACTTTAGGAGTCGGTAATTTATAATACTGGTGACTACTAATCGAGTCATATTCAATCCGTGACGATCCGCTGGTAGGTACGTACGTACGTACGTACGTATTCCTTCTCCGGCTATTAACGAAGGGACGCACACCTAGCGTGCGTGAACGAATGAGTTTTGTTATTTAAGGAACTGCCAGAAAGCGTATTACCGCGTAGCGCTAAATCAGTCGGTAGGTGACGCTCCATAAACGATACAATCCAGCATCGCTCGTCAACTGTTAATAACTTCAATCGATGACGATTCATAGCGTATCGATTCTTCTGTATTCGTTTAGGAGCGGATCCCACGCCAACGGTGCCACGCGGTACCCGGACGGCCACCGACTCGTA
This sequence comes from Buteo buteo, assembly GCF_964188355.1. Taxonomy (NCBI): domain Eukaryota; kingdom Metazoa; phylum Chordata; class Aves; order Accipitriformes; family Accipitridae; genus Buteo; species Buteo buteo. The sequence continues at coordinate 326,384 of NW_027439217.1, forward strand.
CAGAGACGAGAGAGCAGCGTCGGCGCCTCTTCCCGAAGAAGTCGTTACCGATAAAGTACTCCGACTGTGGGTAACGCTTTGCTCTCACGTTTTTGACGCGTGCCTGCCTGCCTGCCTGCCTGCCTGCGTGCGTGGTAAAAGACAAGCTGTCAGACACAATAAATTTTAAGAAAGTGGAATCGCGGAGCGGTCTTAATACACTAATCAGGACCGGCCCGTAGCGCGGCCAGGGAGTGCAGGCCGACCCTGCAGCGTGGCCAGGTTTACCCGGAGACACAGGTAAGGAGGCCAGGACTACCCCGGAGCATCAGGTAGGGATACCGGGCTGACCCCCAGAAAGTCAGGTAGGGTGGCCGGGCCTACCCCGGAGCGCCTGTAGGGACCGCAGGTGTACCCCGGAGCACCGGTAGGGGTACCAGCACTACCCCGGAGGATGAGGTAGGGGCGCCAGGCCTACCCCGGAGCGTCGGGTAGGGACACCGGGATGACCCCAGAGGGTCAGGTAGGGTGGCCGGGCCTACCCCGGAGCGCCTGTAGGGACCGCAGGTGTACCCCGGAGCACCGGCAGGGGTACCGGCACTACCCCGGAGGATGAGGTAGGGGCGCCAGGCCTACCCCGGAGCGTCGGGTAGGGACACCGGGCTGACCCCGGAGGGTCAGGTAGGGTGGCCGGGCCTACCCCGGAGCGCCTGTAGGGACCGCAGGTGTACCCCGGAGCACCGGCAGGGGTACCGGCACTACCCCGGAGGATGAGGTAGGGGCGCCAGGCCTACCCCGGAGCGTCGGGTAGGGACACCGGGCTGACCCCGGAGGGTCAGGTAGGGTGGCCGGGCCTACCCCGGAGCGCCTGTAGGGACCGCAGGTGTACCCCGGAGCACCGGCAGGGGTACCGGCACTACCCCGGAGGATGAGGTAGGGGCGCCAGGCCTACCCCGGAGCGTCGGGTAGGGATACCGGGCTGACCCCGGAGGGTCAGGTAGGGTGGCCGGGCCTACCCCGGAGCGCCTGTAGGGACCGCAGGTGTACCCCGGAGCACCGGCAGGGGTACCGGCACTACCCCGGAGGATGAGGTAGGGGCGCCAGGCCTACCCCGGAGCGTCGGGTAGGGACACCGGGCTGACCCCAGAGGGTCAGGTAGGGTGGCCGGGCCTACCCCGGAGCGCCTGTAGGGACCGCAGGTGTACCCCGGAGCACCGGCAGGGGTACCGGCACTACCCCGGAGGATGAGGTAGGGGCGCCAGGCCTACCCCGGAGCGTCGGGTAGGGATACCGGGCTGACCCCGGAGGGTCAGGTAGGGTGGCCGGGCCTACCCCGGAGCGCCTGTAGGGACCGCAGGTGTACCCCGGAGCACCGGCAGGGGTACCGGCACTACCCCGGAGGATGAGGTAGGGGCGCCAGGCCTACCCCGGAGCGTCGGGTAGGGACACCGGGCTGACCCCAGAGGGTCAGGTAGGGTGGCCGGGCCTACCCCGGAGCGCCTGTAGGGACCGCAGGTGTACCCCGGAGCACCGGCAGGGGTACCGGCACTACCCCGGAGGATGAGGTAGGGGCGCCAGGCCTACCCCGGAGCGTCGGGTAGGGATACCGGGCTGACCCCGGAGGGTCAGGTAGGGTGGCCGGGCCTACCCCGGAGCGCCTGTAGGGACCGCAGGTGTACCCCGGAGCACCGGCAGGGGTACCGGCACTACCCCGGAGGATGAGGTAGGGGCGCCAGGCCTACCCCGGAGCGTCGGGTAGGGATACCGGGCTGACCCCGGAGGGTCAGGTAGGGTGGCCGGGCCTACCCCGGAGCGCCTGTAGGGACCGCAGGTGTACCCCGGAGCACCGGCAGGGGTACCGGCACTACCCCGGAGGATGAGGTAGGGGCGCCAGGCCTACCCCGGAGCGTCGGGTAGGGATACCGGGCTGACCCCGGAGGGTCAGGTAGGGTGGCCGGGCCTACCCCGGAGCGCCTGTAGGGACCGCAGGTGTACCCCGGAGCACCGGCAGGGGTACCGGCACTACCCCGGAGGATGAGGTAGGGGCGCCAGGCCTACCCCGGAGCGTCGGGTAGGGATACCGGGCTGACCCCGGAGGGTCAGGTAGGGTGGCCGGGCCTACCCCGGAGCGCCTGTAGGGACCGCAGGTGTACCCCGGAGCACCGGCAGGGGTACCGGCACTACCCCGGAGGATGAGGTAGGGGCGCCAGGCCTACCCCGGAGCGTCGGGTAGGGATACCGGGCTGACCCCGGAGGGTCAGGTAGGGTGGCCGGGCCTACCCCGGAGCGCCTGTAGGGACCGCAGGTGTACCCCGGAGCACCGGCAGGGGTACCGGCACTACCCCGGAGGATGAGGTAGGGGCGCCAGGCCTACCCCGGAGCGTCGGGTAGGGACACCGGGCTGACCCCAGAGGGTCAGGTAGGGTGGCCGGGCCTACCCCGGAGCGCCTGTAGGGACCGCAGGTGTATCCCGGAGCACCGGTAGGGGTACGGGTACTACCCCGGAGGATGAGGTAGGGGCGCCAGGCCTACCCCGGAGCGTCGGGTAGGGATACCGGGCTGACCCCGGAGGGTCAGGTAGGGTGGCCGGGCCTACCCCGGAGCGCCTGTAGGGACCGCAGGTGTACCCCGGAGCACCGGCAGGGGTACCGGCACTACCCCGGAGGATGAGGTAGGGGCGCCAGGCCTACCCCGGAGCGTCGGGTAGGGATACCGGGCTGACCCCGGAGGGTCAGGTAGGGTGGCCGGGCCTACCCCGGAGCGCCTGTAGGGACCGCAGGTGTACCCCGGAGCACCGGTAGGGGTACCGGCACTACCCCGGAGCATGAGGTAGGGGCGCCAGGCGTACCCCGGAGCGTCGGGTAGGGACACCGGGCTGACCCCGGAGGGTCAGGTAGGGTGGCCGGGCCTACCCCGGAGCGCCTGTAGGGACAGCAGGTGTATCCCGGAGCACCGGTAGGGGTACGGGTACTACCCCGGAGGATGAGGTAGGGGCGCCAGGCCTACCCCGGAGCGTCGGGTAGGGATACCGGGCTGACCCCAGAGGGTCAGGTAGGGTGGCTGGGCCTACCCCGGAGCGCCTGTAGGGACCGCAGGTGTACCCCGGAGCACCGGCAGGGGTACCGGCACTACCCCGGAGGATGAGGTAGGGGCGCCAGGCCTACCCCGGAGCGTCGGGTAGGGATACCGGGCTGACCCCGGAGGGTCAGGTAGGGTGGCCGGGCCTACCCCGGAGCGCCTGTAGGGACAGCAGGTGTACCCCGGAGCACCGGTAGGGGTACCGGTACTACCCCGGAGCATGAGGTAGGGGCGCCAGGCGTACCCCGGAGCGTCGGGTAGGGACACCGGGCTGACCCCAGAGGGTCAGGTAGGGTGGCCGGGCCTACCCCGGAGCGCCTGTAGGGACAGCAGGTGTATCCCGGAGCACCGGTAGGGGTACGGGTACTACCCCGGAGGATGAGGTAGGGGCGCCAGGCCTACCCCGGAGCGTCGGGTAGGGATACCGGGCTGACCCCGGAGGGTCAGGTAGGGTGGCCGGGCCTACCCTGGAGGGTCAGGATGGGGGGCCGGGATCCATCGCCGCGTGCCCGTAGGGACAGCAGGTAGAACTCCGGCGCATCACAAAGGGTTCCGCCACGGGCCCAGAGTACTGGTGGGGGAACGGGTTCTATCCCGGAACGTCGCCTGGGGACACCGGGCGTAAGGCGGAGGGTCGGGTAGGAAGGCTGGGTCTAAACTCGCGCGCCCGTAGGGACAGCAGTTTTTCCCCCGGCGTACCGGGCGGGGGTACCGGTACTGCCCCGGAGTACTGACGGGGGTACACGGGTACTACCCCGGGGTACCGGGCGGCGGTATACGGGTACTACCAAGGAGTACAGGACGGGGGTATACGGGTACTACGAAGGAGCACAGGTGGGGGTTACGGGTAGTACCCCGGAGTACCGGGCGGGGGCATACGGGTACTGCCCCAGAGTACCGGGCGGGGGTATGCGGGTACTGCCCCGGAGTACCGGGTGGAGGTATATGGGTACTTCCCCGGAGTACCGGGCGGGGGTATGCGGGTACTGCCCCGGAGTACCGGGCGGGGGTATACGGGTACTACCAAGGAAGGAGTACAGGTGGGGGTTACGGGTAGCACCCCGGAGTACCGGGCGGGGGTACCGGTACTGCCCCGGAGTACCGGGCGGGGGTATGCGGGTACTGCCCCGGAGTACCGGGCGGGGGTATACGGGTACAACCAAGGAAGGAGTACAGGTGGGGGTTACGGGTAGCACCCCGGAGTACTGGGCGGGGGTACCGGTACTGCCCCGGAGTACCGGGCGGGGGTATGCGGGTACTGCCCCGGAGTACCGGGCGGGGGTATACGGGTACTACCAAGGAAGGAGTACAGGTGCGGGTTACGGGTAGTACCCCGGAGTACCGGGCGGGGGTACCGGTACTGCCCCGGAGTACCGGGCGGGGGTATGCGGGTACTGCCCCGGAGTACCGGGTGGAGGTATATGGGTACTGCCCCGGAGTACTGGCGGGGGTACACGGGTACTGCCCCGGAGTACCGGGCGGGGGTATACGGGTACTACCAAGGAGTACAGGTGGGGGTTACGGGTAGTACCCCGGAGTACCGGGCGGGGGCATACGGGTACTGCCCCGGAGTACCGGGCGGGGGCATAGGGGTGCTGCCCCGGAGTACCGGGCGGGGGTATGCGGGTACTGCCCCGGAGTACCGGGTGGAGGTATATGGGTACTTCCCCGGAGTACCGGGCGGGGGTATGCGGGTACTGCCCCGGAGTACCGGGCGGAGGTATATGGGTACTTCCCCGGAGTACCGGGCGGGGGTATGCGGGTACTGCCCCGGAGTACCGGGCGGGGGTATACGGGTACTACCAAAGAGTACAGGTGGGGGTTACGGGTACTACCCCTGGCTGAAGGGTGGGGGTACTGGTACTACCCCGGAGTACCAATGAGGGTTACGGGTACTACCCCTGGCTGCCGGGTAGGGGTAATGGTACTACACCGGAGTGTCGGCATGGGACGCCAAGCTAAGTCTGGAGCATCAGGTAGGGATGCCAGGACTGCTCTGGACGGTCAGGTAAGGTGGCCAGGTCTACCCCTTGGGCCGGCAAGGGGAGGCCAGGTCTACCCCTTGGGCCGGCAAGGGGAGGCCAGGTCTACCCCTTGGGCCGGCAAGGGGCGGCCAGGTCTACCCCTTGGGCCGGCAAGGGGCGGCCAGGTCTACCCCTTGGGCCGGCAAGGGGCGGCCAGGTCTACCCCTTGGGCCGGCAAGGGGCGGCCAGGTCTACCCCTTGGGCCGGCAAGGGGAGGCCAGGTCTACCCCTTGGGCCGGCAAGGGGCGGCCAGGTCTACCCCTTGGGCCGGCAAGGGGCGGCCAGGTCTACCCCTTGGGCCGGCAAGGGGAGGCCAGGTCTACCCCTTGGGCCGGCAAGGGGAGGCCAGGTCTACCCCTTGGGCCGGCAAGGGGAGGCCAGGTCTACCCCTTGGGCCGGCAAGGGGAGGCCAGGTCTACCCCTTGGGCCGGCAAGGGGAGGCCAGGTCTACCCCTTGGGCCGGCAAGGGGAGGCCAGGTCTACCCCTTGGGCCGGCAAGGGGCGGCCAGGTCTACCCCTTGGGCCGGCAAGGGGCGGCCAGGTCTACCCCTTGGGCCGGCAAGGGGCGGCCAGGTCTACCCCTGGGCCGGCAAGGGGAGGCCAGGTCTACCCCTTGGGCCGGCAAGGGGAGGCCAGGTCTACCCCTTGGGCCGGCAAGGGGCGGCCAGGTCTACCCCTTGGGCCGGCAAGGGGAGGCCAGGTCTACCCCTTGGGCCGGCAAGGGGAGGCCAGGTCTACCCCTTGGGCCGGCAAGGGGAGGCCAGGTCTACCCCTTGGGCCGGCAAGGGGAGGCCAGGTCTACCCCTTGGGCCGGCAAGGGGCGGCCAGGTCTACCCCTTGGGCCGGCAAGGGGAGGCCAGGTCTACCCCTTGGGCCGGCAAGGGGAGGCCAGGTCTACCCCTTGGGCCGGCAAGGGGAGGCCAGGTCTACCCCTTGGGCCGGCAAGGGGCGGCCAGGTCTACCCCTTGGGCCGGCAAGGGGCGGCCAGGTCTACCCCTTGGGCCGGCAAGGGGCGGCCAGGTCTACCCCTGGGCCG
>NW_027439217.1:345000-355000 GCF_964188355.1 Buteo buteo
CGTCTGCGGAGAGGTGCAACGCCGGCCTGAACACCGGCAGAGCCGGCCCGCCGGGAAGCCCCTCCGACGCGCCCTAAACGCCTCATCGATCAGTAAGGGAAGGGAACGGAGGAAGGAGCGGAGGCCCCACGGCCACGAGTCCTGGGACAGCGACGGCCACTCGCACCCGTCGCCAACCGGGGGCGGACGGCAGGTGCGGGGGCTCTGCGTGCGAGTGAGGGCAACGCCTGCGAGAGGTGCTCCAACGGCCTGAACACCGGCAGAGCCGGCCCGCCGTGGAGGCTCTCCGACGCACCCGAGGACGCCTCAGCGGGCGCTGCCTGTGGGTCTGGATCAGTCAAATCGTGGAGCGGGAGGTGCCACGGGCCACCCGGCTCCAGACAACGATTCCCTTGAGGAAGGTAACGGGACCGGGGGATGGCCACAGCAGGCTCAACTGCCCCAGCTCCTCCAGCGTTCGAGTGCCGGCAACCGCCACCGGCTGCCGGTCTTTGCCCGCCCCACAGGCAACCGCTTGCCGTCGGGGAAAAAAAAGGCACCTGGACCCATGCCGCGCACGGGTGTTCGGGGCCTGGGGGAATGCCACAGAAGCGAGACAACCCCAGCCGCCTGCGTTCGACTTGCCAGCCACCAGGTACAGCCGCACTTTTCTTCCCGCTTCGCGGGCTCCAGCTTAAGGCCGGAGAAAACGCGATGAGGTGCCGCCACCTCTAACCCGGTACAGCGCTGCAGACCTTTCCACCGAGCCCTCCTGCAACCAGGCAAGCCGGGGCAGGCCGGACACCACAGGCCGCCCACGCGTGGCTCATGCCGGCAGAAACAGGACGAGGCGCTGCGGCCTCTCACCTGTGCCATCATCGGGCCCTTGGGGGCTGGGGGGAAGCTGCGGCACGCACGAGAACCCCCAGCCGTCTGCATCCGGCTGCCAGCCACCGGGACCGGCTGCCGCTTGCACTCTGCCCAATTCGTGCATGGGCTCCAGCTTAAGGCCGGAGAAAACGCGATGAGGTGCCGCCACCTCTAACCCGGTACAGCGCTGCAGACCTTTCCACCGAGCCCTCCTGCAACCAGGCAAGCCGGGGCAGGCCGGACACCACAGGCCGCCCACGCGTGGCTCATGCCGGCAGAAACAGGACGAGGCGCTGCGGCCTCTCACCTGTGCCATCATCGGGCCCTCGGGGGCTGGGGGGAAGCTGCGGCACGCACGAGAACCCCCAGCCGTCTGCATCCGGCTGCCAGCCACCGGGACCGGCTGCCGCTTGCACTCTGCCCAATTCGTGCATGGGCTCCAGCTTAAGGCCGGAGAAAACGCGATGAGGTGCCGCCACCTCTAAACCCGGTACAGCGCTGCAGACCTTTCCACCGAGCCCTCCTGCAACCAGGCAAGCCGGGGCAGGCCGGACACCACAGGCCGCCCACGCGTGGCTCATGCCGGCAAAAACAGGACGAGGCGCTGCGGCCTCTCACCTGTGCCATCATCGGGCCCTCGGGGGCTGGGGGGAAGCTGCGGCACGCACGAGAACCCCCAGCCGTCTGCATCCAGCTGCCAGCCACCGGGACCGGCTGCCGCTCTGCCCGCTCCAGCTTAAGGCCAGAGTCAAAGGACGAGGTGCCGCCACCTCGCCCGCCCATCACCAGGCCCTCAGGAGGCGGCGGCAGCCGCGGCGGGCTGGATGCTCACGGGCAGCTGCCCTCGCATATACCAGCGCTCCACCTTTGCCATCATCGGGCCCTCCGGGGCCGGGGGAAAGCCGAGGCAGGCTCGGCTCCACCCGGTCTTCCAGCGTTCGAGTGCCGGTGGCCGCCGCCGGCCACCGGGCTATGCCCTGCGGAATCCACCTTTGCACCTCTCGCACCACTCGGGTCAACAGCCACCGCCAGCCTGCCAGACCCTCGCAGGCGCCCGGCTGGCTTACTTGGAAAACACCGGGAGAGACCAACCGGCCGAACAGACAGAAAACGAGCCGAACCACCAGGCAAAACCACCACCACAACGGCCGCCCAGCGCTCCACTTCGCCGGCTGAGCCGTAAGCCTTGCAGCCGCTCACTAGCGCTGCTCCGTGCACGAGTCACCACTACCTCCTATAGTACGGGAGATCACGTCCCCGCCCCCGGCCGGCTCCAAGAGTGCCGTCCCTGCCCACCGGGGAGACCCGCCAATGACACCGACTTTTACGATGACGTAACTGGAGGCAGCGAAAAACAGCGACCCCTTGGCCAGCTCCGAGAAAGTGGCGGGGCTATCAGGTCTACCTCCCCGCCCCCGAAATGCGGCTAAGTCCCGCCGGAGCCGGGTAGACCTGGCGGCTCTTTTCACCGGCCGCTGCGGCAGCGACACCCCGCGTCCTCCGGGCGCCGCCGGCGGCCGCGCCGGCCTCCGGAGCCGGGTAGACCTGGCGGCCGCCCGCGGAGCCGGGTAGACCTGGCGGCTCTTTTCACCGGCCGCTGCGGCAGCGACACCCCGCGTCCTCCGGGCGCCGCCGGCGGCCGCGCCGGCCTCCGGAGCCGGGTAGACCTGGCGGCCGCCCGCGGAGCCGGGTAGACCTGGCGGCTCTTTTCACCGGCCGCTGCGGCAGCGACACCCCGCGTCCTCCGGGCGCCGCCGGCGGCCGCGCCGGCCTCCGGAGCCGGGTAGACCTGGCGGCCGCCCGCGGAGCCGGGTAGACCTGGCAGCCCTTTTCACCGGCCGCTGCGGCAGCGACACCCCGCGTCCTCCGGGCGCCGCCGGCGGCCGCGCCGGCCTCCGGAGCCGGGTAGACCTGGCGGCCGCCCGCGGAGCCGGGTAGACCTGGCGGCCCTTTTCACCGGCCGCTGCGGCAGCGACACCCCGCGTCCTCCGGGCGCCGCCGGCGGCCGCGCCGGCCTCCGGAGCCGGGTAGACCTGGCGGCCGCCCGCGGAGCCGGGTAGACCTGGCGGCCCTTTTCACCGGCCGCTGCGGCAGCGACACCCCGCGTCCTCCGGGCGCCGCCGGCGGCCGCGCCGGCCTCCGGAGCCGGGTAGACCTGGCGGCCGCCCGCGGAGCCGGGTAGACCTGGCGGCCCTTTTCACCGGCCGCTGCGGCAGCGACACCCCGCGTCCTCCGGGCGCCGCCGGCGGCCGCGCCGGCCTCCGGAGCCGGGTAGACCTGGCGGCCGCCCGCGGAGCCGGGTAGACCTGGCAGCCGTTCGGTGCCCCTTGGGCGGGGGGGGGCGGGGGGGGCAGGTGCGCCTGTTTTTGGTTCGTTTTTTTCGGTTTTTTTTTTTTTTTCCTTTCTTTTGAGATTTTAGCAAATCTGATTAAAAGGGCCACCCTCTCCCGGTTCTCCCGGACGGCATTTCTTTCCCCCTCCCCTTCCCGAGTTTGAACCACTTCTACACCAAGGGAGCACGTTTAAACGTACTGTCTGATGCAAGAGTTATTTCACCTTTATTGATTCCGGCGGGAAATATTAATACAATATTAACGACAACCAGTTTTCAAAATAATTTTTGTTTCCTGACACACACACCCCCCCCCCCCACCCTCGTCGTTCTCATGCACGTGCACGCACCTATTCCGAGCCGGTGGCTGCCAGGCACTTGCCAGCTTCACCACACCAGCCAGCCCCTCTGCTCCGCTGCTGCCCCCCCCCCCCCCAACCATATTCTGTCGGCGGGGTCCGGGCAGAGGTGGCAGCCCCCGGCACAAACTGCCCGGCTCCCCGGCGCGAGTTCGCTGTTCACTGGGTGCCTTCAGGACTGGTAGCCCCTTGCCAGGTTCAGGTTCGGGTCCCGGCGCTGCTGGGTGCTCGCCGACTTTTGGTTTTGGTTTTTGCGGTCTTGGGCTTTTTTTGGGGGGTTGTTTTTAATTTTTCTCCCCCCCCCCGCCTGTTTTTTTTTGGTGTTTTTTTGACGTTTTCCTTTTTTTTCATAAAATAAATACTTTAAAATACATATCTGCGATCCTGCAGGCACTGCCACCCCCCCCCCCCCGGTGACACACGCGCGCTCAGAGGCGCGCGCACACACACACACACACACACACACAGAACGCGACGCAGGCACACACAGCTACACGCACCCCTGCACCGGTGTGCTCCCCCTCCCTCCCCGCGCTGCAGTCCCGGACCTGCAGGCCAGTAGGTGCAGCCCCCCCCCCCCCCCCCCTCCCCCGGCCCCACCCGATCACAGACTTTCCGGCGCCCTGGAGACGGGGGGTTGGGGGGCGGGTGGCTGGGTGGGGTGGTCTGCAGCCCGGCAACGGGGCCCCCGGAAACTGTGGTGTTTCCCGCCACGGCAACGGTCTGCTGCTCAGTCGCGGCGGCAGCAGCGGCGGGGAAAGGAGGCTAGAAAAGAGGGGGGGCGAGAGCGGCTGGCGAGCAGGCGGGGAGCCTGGCGCAGAGGTAGGCTGGCGAGGGGGGACGGTGTGTCTTTTCGGAGAAGGCTTCTGTTTGGATCGGTTGGAGTTTTATTTTTTTTACTTCTCTCCCCCGTCCCCGTCCCCGTCCCCGTCCCCCCCCCCCCGGTCGTTTAGTTTTCCCCCCGCGGCGGGGGCGGGCAGGAGTGGAGCAGGGCGAGAGCGGCTGGCGAGCAGGCGGGGAGCCTGGCGCAGAGGCAGGCTGGCGAGGGGGGACGGTGTGTCTTTTCGGAGAAGGCTTCTGTTTGGATCGGTTGGAGTTTTATTTTTTTTACTTCTCTCCCCCGTCCCCGTCCCCGTCCCCGTCCCCCCCCCCCCCGGTCGTTTAGTTTTCCCCCCGCGGCGGGGGCGGGCAGGAATGGAGCAGGGCGAGAGCGGCTGGCGAGCAGGCGGGGAGCCTGGCGCAGAGGCAGGCTGGCGAGGGGGGACGGTGTGTCTTTTCGGAGAAGGCTTCTGTTTGGATCGGTTGGAGTTTTATTTTTTTTACTTCTCTCCCCCGTCCCCGTCCCCGTCCCCGTCCCCCCCCCCCCCGGTCGTTTAGTTTTCCCCCCGCGGCGGGGGCGGGCGGGAGTGGAGCAGGGCGAGAGCGGCTGGCGAGCAGGCGGGGAGCCTGGCGCAGAGGCAGGCTGGCGAGGGGGGACGGTGTGTCTTTTCGGAGAAGGCTTCTGTTTGGATCGGTTGGAGTTTTATTTTTTTTACTTCTCTCCCCCGTCCCCGTCCCCGTCCCACCCCCCCGGTCCTTTAGTTTTCCCCCCGCGGCGGGGGCGGGCGGGAGTGGAGCAGGGCGAGTGCGTGGCTGGCTGAGAAAGAAAGGCGGGAGCGGGGCCACGGGTGCGGCAGGATAGGGACTCGGCAGCTGGGGTTTAGAGACGGCAGGGCACCGGGGGGGCTCCCCTCTCCCGCCCGGGCACGGAGCCGGCAGGGACGCCGCAGGGTCCTAAAGTCTCCCGCCTTCCACCACCGGGGGCGGCAAGCCTGGTGGCGGAAGGGGGGAGCAGGGGCAGCCAGGCTCGGCGCGAACTGCGTGGCGGGAGGGCGGGGGGGCGGTGTGTGTGTGCGTGCAGCGGCGGGCCCGGGGTGACGGGGGTGGGGGGTGTCGGCCCGGGGCCCTGTTTCGGGCGGGGGGGGGGGGGGGCTGCGCGCGTGTGCGTTTTGAGCGCACGACTGTGAGCGGGGCAGCGGGTGGAGGGTTTGGGCTGGGGGGGGCCGGTTGCGGGGGGGGGGGTGCGCACGTGTGTAGCCCCGTGCGAGTGGGTGCGGTGGCGGGCGGGAGGTGTTTGGGGCGGGGACTCGAATGGGGGGGGGCAGTGCGTGCGTGCGCGTGCGTGTGTCTAAGGGCGGGTGAGCGGCTGCAGCAGCAGGCGGTGGGCGTTCGGGCCGGGGGCCTGTTTTGGCGGGGTGCGGGCGCGCACGCAGGTGGAAATGAGAAAGATTTGTAACGGTGTCGCTAACGCCGCTTTCTCTGTTACAGCCCGGGTGGTCGGCCGCTTCGACGTCCGGCCTGCGCCCGTGCCTGCCTACGGGCGATGCGCTCGGCTCCCGGTCGGACCCGTCCCTGGCAAAGCAGCAGCCGCGTGCCTCGGCCTGGGCAGAGACCTGGGGCTCCAGGGCCCCAGCCAGGGCTGCCGGAGAGGCGCGCCGCGCTTCCGACAGAGGGGCATCAGCGGCTCCGTCGCCGGCGGGATGCGTTCGAGCGGTGAGGAAGGTCCCAGCGGCCTTAGGCGGTGGCGGGGGGCGCGCTCCTTCGGCGACGGGAGCGGGGGGGAAACGGCCCCGGGGTGGGCCGGTCAGCCGGCACGGCGGCCACGCGAGCTCGTCGTCTCCGAGGATGCTCGGCTAAGTCGGCCTCGGCCACAGGGACCGCTTGTCAGGCAGCCGACTGGCTTTCTTCAGAGGCCTGCGAGACCGCCGTCCCTCGGAGGCCAATGAACAGTTAATGCGCGATAACGCAGGGGCCGGAGAACGCTAACGTTAACCAAGAGCGTCGCAAGGTCCTAAAGGAGTGCCGCAATCAGACTTTAGGAGTCGGTAATTTATAATACTGGTGACTACTAATCGAGTCATATTCAATCCGTGACGATCCGCTGGTAGGTACGTACGTACGTACGTACGTATTCCTTCTCCGGCTATTAACGAAGGGACGCACACCTAGCGTGCGTGAACGAATGAGTTTTGTTATTTAAGGAACTGCCAGAAAGCGTATTACCGCGTAGCGCTAAATCAGTCGGTAGGTGACGCTCCATAAACGATACAATCCAGCATCGCTCGTCAACTGTTAATAACTTCAATCGATGACGATTCATAGCGTATCGATTCTTCTGTATTCGTTTAGGAGCGGATCCCACGCCAACGGTGCCACGCGGTACCCGGACGGCCACCGACTCGTACAGAGACGAGAGAGCAGCGTCGGCGCCTCTTCCCGAAGAAGTCGTTACCGATAAAGTACTCCGACTGTGGGTAACGCTTTGCTCTCACGTTTTTGACGCGTGCCTGCCTGCCTGCCTGCCTGCCTGCGTGCGTGGTAAAAGACAAGCTGTCAGACACAATAAATTTTAAGAAAGTGGAATCGCGGAGCGGTCTTAATACACTAATCAGGACCGGCCCGTAGCGCGGCCAGGGAGTGCAGGCCGACCCTGCAGCGTGGCCAGGTTTACCCGGAGACACAGGTAAGGAGGCCAGGACTACCCCGGAGCATCAGGTAGGGATACCGGGCTGACCCCCAGAAAGTCAGGTAGGGTGGCCGGGCCTACCCCGGAGCGCCTGTAGGGACCGCAGGTGTACCCCGGAGCACCGGTAGGGGTACCAGCACTACCCCGGAGGATGAGGTAGGGGCGCCAGGCCTACCCCGGAGCGTCGGGTAGGGACACCGGGATGACCCCAGAGGGTCAGGTAGGGTGGCCGGGCCTACCCCGGAGCGCCTGTAGGGACCGCAGGTGTACCCCGGAGCACCGGCAGGGGTACCGGCACTACCCCGGAGGATGAGGTAGGGGCGCCAGGCCTACCCCGGAGCGTCGGGTAGGGACACCGGGCTGACCCCGGAGGGTCAGGTAGGGTGGCCGGGCCTACCCCGGAGCGCCTGTAGGGACCGCAGGTGTACCCCGGAGCACCGGCAGGGGTACCGGCACTACCCCGGAGGATGAGGTAGGGGCGCCAGGCCTACCCCGGAGCGTCGGGTAGGGACACCGGGCTGACCCCGGAGGGTCAGGTAGGGTGGCCGGGCCTACCCCGGAGCGCCTGTAGGGACCGCAGGTGTACCCCGGAGCACCGGCAGGGGTACCGGCACTACCCCGGAGGATGAGGTAGGGGCGCCAGGCCTACCCCGGAGCGTCGGGTAGGGATACCGGGCTGACCCCGGAGGGTCAGGTAGGGTGGCCGGGCCTACCCCGGAGCGCCTGTAGGGACCGCAGGTGTACCCCGGAGCACCGGCAGGGGTACCGGCACTACCCCGGAGGATGAGGTAGGGGCGCCAGGCCTACCCCGGAGCGTCGGGTAGGGACACCGGGCTGACCCCAGAGGGTCAGGTAGGGTGGCCGGGCCTACCCCGGAGCGCCTGTAGGGACCGCAGGTGTACCCCGGAGCACCGGCAGGGGTACCGGCACTACCCCGGAGGATGAGGTAGGGGCGCCAGGCCTACCCCGGAGCGTCGGGTAGGGATACCGGGCTGACCCCGGAGGGTCAGGTAGGGTGGCCGGGCCTACCCCGGAGCGCCTGTAGGGACCGCAGGTGTACCCCGGAGCACCGGCAGGGGTACCGGCACTACCCCGGAGGATGAGGTAGGGGCGCCAGGCCTACCCCGGAGCGTCGGGTAGGGACACCGGGCTGACCCCAGAGGGTCAGGTAGGGTGGCCGGGCCTACCCCGGAGCGCCTGTAGGGACCGCAGGTGTACCCCGGAGCACCGGCAGGGGTACCGGCACTACCCCGGAGGATGAGGTAGGGGCGCCAGGCCTACCCCGGAGCGTCGGGTAGGGATACCGGGCTGACCCCGGAGGGTCAGGTAGGGTGGCCGGGCCTACCCCGGAGCGCCTGTAGGGACCGCAGGTGTACCCCGGAGCACCGGCAGGGGTACCGGCACTACCCCGGAGGATGAGGTAGGGGCGCCAGGCCTACCCCGGAGCGTCGGGTAGGGATACCGGGCTGACCCCGGAGGGTCAGGTAGGGTGGCCGGGCCTACCCCGGAGCGCCTGTAGGGACCGCAGGTGTACCCCGGAGCACCGGCAGGGGTACCGGCACTACCCCGGAGGATGAGGTAGGGGCGCCAGGCGTACCCCGGAGCGTCGGGTAGGGATACCGGGCTGACCCCGGAGGGTCAGGTAGGGTGGCCGGGCCTACCCCGGAGCGCCTGTAGGGACCGCAGGTGTACCCCGGAGCACCGGCAGGGGTACCGGCACTACCCCGGAGGATGAGGTAGGGGCGCCAGGCCTACCCCGGAGCGTCGGGTAGGGATACCGGGCTGACCCCGGAGGGTCAGGTAGGGTGGCCGGGCCTACCCCGGAGCGCCTGTAGGGACCGCAGGTGTACCCCGGAGCACCGGCAGGGGTACCGGCACTACCCCGGAGGATGAGGTAGGGGCGCCAGGCCTACCCCGGAGCGTCGGGTAGGGATACCGGGCTGACCCCGGAGGGTCAGGTAGGGTGGCCGGGCCTACCCCGGAGCGCCTGTAGGGACCGCAGGTGTACCCCGGAGCACCGGCAGGGGTACCGGCACTACCCCGGAGGATGAGGTAGGGGCGCCAGGCCTACCCCGGAGCGTCGGGTAGGGACACCGGGCTGACCCCAGAGGGTCAGGTAGGGTGGCCGGGCCTACCCCGGAGCGCCTGTAGGGACCGCAGGTGTATCCCGGAGCACCGGTAGGGGTACGGGTACTACCCCGGAGGATGAGGTAGGGGCGCCAGGCCTACCCCGGAGCGTCGGGTAGGGATACCGGGCTGACCCCGGAGGGTCAGGTAGGGTGGCCGGGCCTACCCCGGAGCGCCTGTAGGGACCGCAGGTGTACCCCGGAGCACCGGCAGGGGTACCGGCACTACCCCGGAGGATGAGGTAGGGGCGCCAGGCCTACCCCGGAGCGTCGGGTAGGGATACCGGGCTGACCCCGGAGGGTCAGGTAGGGTGGCCGGGCCTACCCCGGAGCGCCTGTAGGGACCGCAGGTGTACCCCGGAGCACCGGTAGGGGTACCGGCACTACCCCGGAGCATGAGGTAGGGGCGCCAGGCGTACCCCGGAGCGTCGGGTAGGGACACCGGGCTGACCCCGGAGGGTCAGGTAGGGTGGCCGGGCCTACCCCGGAGCGCCTGTAGGGACAGCAGGTGTATCCCGGAGCACCGGTAGGGGTACGGGTACTACCCCGGAGGATGAGGTAGGGGCGCCAGGCCTACCCCGGAGCGTCGGGTAGGGATACCGGGCTGACCCCAGAGGGTCAGGTAGGGTGGCTGGGCCTACCCCGGAGCGCCTGTAGGGACCGCAGGTGTACCCCGGAGCACCGGCAGGGGTACCGGCACTACCCCGGAGGATGAGGTAGGGGCGCCAGGCCTACCCCGGAGCGTCGGGTAGGGATACCGGGCTGACCCCGGAGGGTCAGGTAGGGTGGCCGGGCCTACCCCGGAGCGCCTGTAGGGACAGCAGGTGTA
>NW_027439217.1:370000-380000 GCF_964188355.1 Buteo buteo
AGCCGCACTTTTCTTCCCGCTTCGCGGGCTCCAGCTTAAGGCCGGAGAAAACGCGATGAGGTGCCGCCACCTCTAACCCGGTACAGCGCTGCAGACCTTTCCACCGAGCCCTCCTGCAACCAGGCAAGCCGGGGCAGGCCGGACACCACAGGCCGCCCACGCGTGGCTCATGCCGGCAGAAACAGGACGAGGCGCTGCGGCCTCTCACCTGTGCCATCATCGGGCCCTTGGGGGCTGGGGGGAAGCTGCGGCACGCACGAGAACCCCCAGCCGTCTGCATCCGGCTGCCAGCCACCGGGACCGGCTGCCGCTTGCACTCTGCCCAATTCGTGCATGGGCTCCAGCTTAAGGCCGGAGAAAACGCGATGAGGTGCCGCCACCTCTAACCCGGTACAGCGCTGCAGACCTTTCCACCGAGCCCTCCTGCAACCAGGCAAGCCGGGGCAGGCCGGACACCACAGGCCGCCCACGCGTGGCTCATGCCGGCAGAAACAGGACGAGGCGCTGCGGCCTCTCACCTGTGCCATCATCGGGCCCTCGGGGGCTGGGGGGAAGCTGCGGCACGCACGAGAACCCCCAGCCGTCTGCATCCGGCTGCCAGCCACCGGGACCGGCTGCCGCTTGCACTCTGCCCAATTCGTGCATGGGCTCCAGCTTAAGGCCGGAGAAAACGCGATGAGGTGCCGCCACCTCTAAACCCGGTACAGCGCTGCAGACCTTTCCACCGAGCCCTCCTGCAACCAGGCAAGCCGGGGCAGGCCGGACACCACAGGCCGCCCACGCGTGGCTCATGCCGGCAAAAACAGGACGAGGCGCTGCGGCCTCTCACCTGTGCCATCATCGGGCCCTCGGGGGCTGGGGGGAAGCTGCGGCACGCACGAGAACCCCCAGCCGTCTGCATCCGGCTGCCAGCCACCGGGACCGGCTGCCGCTCTGCCCGCTCCAGCTTAAGGCCAGAGTCAAAGGACGAGGTGCCGCCACCTCGCCCGCCCATCACCAGGCCCTCAGGAGGCGGCGGCAGCCGCGGCGGGCTGGATGCTCACGGGCAGCTGCCCTCGCATATACCAGCGCTCCACCTTTGCCATCATCGGGCCCTCCGGGGCCGGGGGAAAGCCGAGGCAGGCTCGGCTCCACCCGGTCTTCCAGCGTTCGAGTGCCGGTGGCCGCCGCCGGCCACCGGGCTATGCCCTGCGGAATCCACCTTTGCACCTCTCGCACCACTCGGGTCAACAGCCACCGCCAGCCTGCCAGACCCTCGCAGGCGCCCGGCTGGCTTACTTGGAAAACACCGGGAGAGACCAACCGGCCGAACAGACAGAAAACGAGCCGAACCACCAGGCAAAACCACCACCACAACGGCCGCCCAGCGCTCCACTTCGCCGGCTGAGCCGTAAGCCTTGCAGCCGCTCACTAGCGCTGCTCCGTGCACGAGTCACCACTACCTCCTATAGTACGGGAGATCACGTCCCCGCCCCCGGCCGGCTCCAAGAGTGCCGTCCCTGCCCACCGGGGAGACCCGCCAATGACACCGACTTTTACGATGACGTAACTGGAGGCAGCGAAAAACAGCGACCCCTTGGCCAGCTCCGAGAAAGTGGCGGGGCTATCAGGTCTACCTCCCCGCCCCCGAAATGCGGCTAAGTCCCGCCGGAGCCGGGTAGACCTGGCGGCTCTTTTCACCGGCCGCTGCGGCAGCGACACCCCGCGTCCTCCGGGCGCCGCCGGCGGCCGCGCCGGCCTCCGGAGCCGGGTAGACCTGGCGGCCGCCCGCGGAGCCGGGTAGACCTGGCGGCTCTTTTCACCGGCCGCTGCGGCAGCGACACCCCGCGTCCTCCGGGCGCCGCCGGCGGCCGCGCCGGCCTCCGGAGCCGGGTAGACCTGGCGGCCGCCCGCGGAGCCGGGTAGACCTGGCGGCTCTTTTCACCGGCCGCTGCGGCAGCGACACCCCGCGTCCTCCGGGCGCCGCCGGCGGCCGCGCCGGCCTCCGGAGCCGGGTAGACCTGGCGGCCGCCCGCGGAGCCGGGTAGACCTGGCGGCCCTTTTCACCGGCCGCTGCGGCAGCGACACCCCGCGTCCTCCGGGCGCCGCCGGCGGCCGCGCCGGCCTCCGGAGCCGGGTAGACCTGGCGGCCGCCCGCGGAGCCGGGTAGACCTGGCGGCCCTTTTCACCGGCCGCTGCGGCAGCGACACCCCGCGTCCTCCGGGCGCCGCCGGCGGCCGCGCCGGCCTCCGGAGCCGGGTAGACCTGGCGGCCGCCCGCGGAGCCGGGTAGACCTGGCGGCCCTTTTCACCGGCCGCTGCGGCAGCGACACCCCGCGTCCTCCGGGCGCCGCCGGCGGCCGCGCCGGCCTCCGGAGCCGGGTAGACCTGGCGGCCGCCCGCGGAGCCGGGTAGACCTGGCGGCCCTTTTCACCGGCCGCTGCGGCAGCGACACCCCGCGTCCTCCGGGCGCCGCCGGCGGCCGCGCCGGCCTCCGGAGCCGGGTAGACCTGGCGGCCGCCCGCGGAGCCGGGTAGACCTGGCAGCCGTTCGGTGCCCCTTGGGCGGGGGGGGGCGGGGGGGGCAGGTGCGCCTGTTTTTGGTTCGTTTTTTTCGGTTTTTTTTTTTTTTTTCTTTCTTTTGAGATTTTAGCAAATCTGATTAAAAGGGCCACCCTCTCCCGGTTCTCCCGGACGGCATTTCTTTCCCCCTCCCCTTCCCGAGTTTGAACCACTTCTACACCAAGGGAGCACGTTTAAACGTACTGTCTGATGCAAGAGTTATTTCACCTTTATTGATTCCGGCGGGAAATATTAATACAATATTAACGACAACCAGTTTTCAAAATAATTTTTGTTTCCTGACACACACACCCCCCCCCCCCCACCCTCGTCGTTCTCATGCACGTGCACGCACCTATTCCGAGCCGGTGGCTGCCAGGCACTTGCCAGCTTCACCACACCAGCCAGCCCCTCTGCTCCGCTGCTGCCCCCCCCCCCCCCAACCATATTCTGTCGGCGGGGTCCGGGCAGAGGTGGCAGCCCCCGGCACAAACTGCCCGGCTCCCCGGCGCGAGTTCGCTGTTCACTGGGTGCCTTCAGGACTGGTAGCCCCTTGCCAGGTTCAGGTTCGGGTCCCGGCGCTGCTGGGTGCTCGCCGACTTTTGGTTTTGGTTTTTGCGGTCTTGGGCTTTTTTTGGGGGGTTGTTTTTAATTTTTCTCCCCCCCCCCGCCTGGTTTTTTTTGGTGTTTTTTTGACGTTTTCCTTTTTTTTCATAAAATAAATACTTTAAAATACATATCTGCGATCCTGCAGGCACTGCCACCCCCCCCCCCCCGGTGACACACGCGCGCTCAGAGGCGCGCGCACACACACACACACACACACACAGAACGCGACGCAGGCACACACAGCTACACGCACCCCTGCACCGGTGTGCTCCCCCTCCCTCCCCGCGCTGCAGTCCCGGACCTGCAGGCCAGTAGGTGCAGCCCCCCCCCCCCCCCCCCTCCCCCGGCCCCACCCGATCACAGACTTTCCGGCGCCCTGGAGACGGGGGGTTGGGGGGCGGGTGGCTGGGTGGGGTGGTCTGCAGCCCGGCAACGGGGCCCCCGGAAACTGTGGTGTTTCCCGCCACGGCAACGGTCTGCTGCTCAGTCGCGGCGGCAGCAGCGGCGGGGAAAGGAGGCTAGAAAAGAGGGGGGGCGAGAGCGGCTGGCGAGCAGGCGGGGAGCCTGGCGCAGAGGTAGGCTGGCGAGGGGGGACGGTGTGTCTTTTCGGAGAAGGCTTCTGTTTGGATCGGTTGGAGTTTTATTTTTTTTACTTCTCTCCCCCGTCCCCGTCCCCGTCCCCGTCCCCCCCCCCCCGGTCGTTTAGTTTTCCCCCCGCGGCGGGGGCGGGCAGGAGTGGAGCAGGGCGAGAGCGGCTGGCGAGCAGGCGGGGAGCCTGGCGCAGAGGCAGGCTGGCGAGGGGGGACGGTGTGTCTTTTCGGAGAAGGCTTCTGTTTGGATCGGTTGGAGTTTTATTTTTTTTACTTCTCTCCCCCGTCCCCGTCCCCGTCCCCGTCCCCCCCCCCCCCCGGTCGTTTAGTTTTCCCCCCGCGGCGGGGGCGGGCAGGAATGGAGCAGGGCGAGAGCGGCTGGCGAGCAGGCGGGGAGCCTGGCGCAGAGGCAGGCTGGCGAGGGGGGACGGTGTGTCTTTTCGGAGAAGGCTTCTGTTTGGATCGGTTGGAGTTTTATTTTTTTTACTTCTCTCCCCCGTCCCCGTCCCCGTCCCCGTCCCCCCCCCCCCCGGTCGTTTAGTTTTCCCCCCGCGGCGGGGGCGGGCGGGAGTGGAGCAGGGCGAGAGCGGCTGGCGAGCAGGCGGGGAGCCTGGCGCAGAGGCAGGCTGGCGAGGGGGGACGGTGTGTCTTTTCGGAGAAGGCTTCTGTTTGGATCGGTTGGAGTTTTATTTTTTTTACTTCTCTCCCCCGTCCCCGTCCCCGTCCCACCCCCCCGGTCCTTTAGTTTTCCCCCCGCGGCGGGGGCGGGCGGGAGTGGAGCAGGGCGAGTGCGTGGCTGGCTGAGAAAGAAAGGCGGGAGCGGGGCCACGGGTGCGGCAGGATAGGGACTCGGCAGCTGGGGTTTAGAGACGGCAGGGCACCGGGGGGGCTCCCCTCTCCCGCCCGGGCACGGAGCCGGCAGGGACGCCGCAGGGTCCTAAAGTCTCCCGCCTTCCACCACCGGGGGCGGCAAGCCTGGTGGCGGAAGGGGGGAGCAGGGGCAGCCAGGCTCGGCGCGAACTGCGTGGCGGGAGGGCGGGGGGGCGGTGTGTGTGTGCGTGCAGCGGCGGGCCCGGGGTGACGGGGGTGGGGGGTGTCTGCCCGGGGCCCTGTTTCGGGCGGGGGGGGGGGGGGGGGGGGGCTGCGCGCGTGTGCGTTTTGAGCGCACGACTGTGAGCGGGGCAGCGGGTGGAGGGTTTGGGCTGGGGGGGGCCGGTTGCGGGGGGGGGGGTGCGCACGTGTGTAGCCCCGTGCGAGTGGGTGCGGTGGCGGGCGGGAGGTGTTTGGGGCGGGGACTCGAATGGGGGGGGGCAGTGCGTGCGTGCGCGTGCGTGTGTCTAAGGGCGGGTGAGCGGCTGCAGCAGCAGGCGGTGGGCGTTCGGGCCGGGGGCCTGTTTTGGCGGGGTGCGGGCGCGCACGCAGGTGGAAATGAGAAAGATTTGTAACGGTGTCGCTAACGCCGCTTTCTCTGTTACAGCCCGGGTGGTCGGCCGCTTCGACGTCCGGCCTGCGCCCGTGCCTGCCTACGGGCGATGCGCTCGGCTCCCGGTCGGACCCGTCCCTGGCAAAGCAGCAGCCGCGTGCCTCGGCCTGGGCAGAGACCTGGGGCTCCAGGGCCCCAGCCAGGGCTGCCGGAGAGGCGCGCCGCGCTTCCGACAGAGGGGCATCAGCGGCTCCGTCGCCGGCGGGATGCGTTCGAGCGGTGAGGAAGGTCCCAGCGGCCTTAGGCGGTGGCGGGGGGCGCGCTCCTTCGGCGACGGGAGCGGGGGGGAAACGGCCCCGGGGTGGGCCGGTCAGCCGGCACGGCGGCCACGCGAGCTCGTCGTCTCCGAGGATGCTCGGCTAAGTCGGCCTCGGCCACAGGGACCGCTTGTCAGGCAGCCGACTGGCTTTCTTCAGAGGCCTGCGAGACCGCCGTCCCTCGGAGGCCAATGAACAGTTAATGCGCGATAACGCAGGGGCCGGAGAACGCTAACGTTAACCAAGAGCGTCGCAAAGTCCTAAAGGAGTGCCGCAATCAAACTTTAGGAGTCGGTAATTTATAATACTGGTGACTACTAATCGAGTCACATTCAATCCGTGACGATCCGCTGGTAGGTACGTACGTACGTACGTATTCCTTCTCCGGCTATTAACGAAGGGACGCACACCTAGCGTGCGTGAACGAATGAGTTTTGTTATTTAAGGAACTGCCAGAAAGCGTATTACCGCGTAGCGCTAAATCAGTCGGTAGGTGACGCTCCATAAACGATACAATCCAGCATCGCTCGTCAACTGTTAATAACTTCAATCGATGACGATTCATAGCGTATCGATTCTTCTGTATTCGTTTAGGAGCGGATCCCACGCCAACGGTGCCACGCGGTACCCGGACGGCCACCGACTCGTACAGAGACGAGAGAGCAGCGTCGGCGCCTCTTCCCGAAGAAGTCGTTACCGATAAAGTACACCGACTGCGGGTAACGCTTTGCTCTCACGTTTTTGACGCGTGCCTGCCTGCCTGCCTGCCTGCGTGCGCGGTAAAAGACAAGCTGTCAGACACAATAAATTTTAAGAAAGTGGAATCGCGGAGCGGTCTTAATACACTAATCAGGACCGGCCCGTAGCGCGGCCAGGGAGTGCAGGCCGACCCTGCAGCGTGGCCAGGTTTACCCGGAGACACAGGTAAGGAGGCCAGGACTACCCCGGAGCATCAGGTAGGGATACCGGGCTGACCCCCAGAGGGTCAGGTAGGGTGGCCGGGCCTACCCCGGAGCGCCTGTAGGGACCGCAGGTGTACCCCGGAGCACCGGTAGGGGTACCGGCACTACCCCGGAGGATGAGGTAGGGGCGCCAGGCCTACCCCGGAGCGTCGGGTAGGGATACCGGGCTGACCCCAGAGGGTCAGGTAGGGTGGCCGGGCCTACCCCGGAGCACCTGTAGGGACCGCAGGTGTACCCCGGAGCACCGGCAGGGGTACCGGCACTACCCCGGAGGATGAGGTAGGGGCGCCAGGCCTACCCCGGAGCGTCGGGTAGGGATACCGGGCTGACCCCAGAGGGTCAGGTAGGGTGGCCGGGCCTACCCCGGAGCGCCTGTAGGGACAGCAGGTGTACCCCGGAGCACCGGTAGGGGTACCGGCACTACCCCGGAGGATGAGGAAGGGGCGCCAGGCCTACCCCGGAGCGTCGGGTAGGGATACCGGGCTGACCCCAGAGGGTCAGGTAGGGTGGCCGGGCCTACCCCGGAGCGCCTGTAGGGACCGCAGGTGTACCCCGGAGCACCGGTAGGGGTACCGGCACTACCCCGGTGGATGAGGTAGGGGCGCCAGGCCTACCCCGGAGCGTCGGGTAGGGATACCGGGCTGACCCCAGAGGGTCAGGTAGGGTGGCCGGGCCTACCCCGGAGCGCCTGTAGGGACCGCAGGTGTACCCCGGAGCACCGGCAGGGGTACCGGTACTACCCCGGAGGATGAGGAAGGGGCGCCAGGCCTACCCCGGAGCGTCGGGTAGGGACACCGGGCTGACCCCAGAGGGTCAGGTAGGGTGGCCGGGGCTACCCCGGAGCGCCTGTAGGGACAGCAGGGGTATCCCGGAGCACCGGT
Organism: Buteo buteo; assembly: GCF_964188355.1. Lineage (NCBI taxonomy): Eukaryota > Metazoa > Chordata > Aves > Accipitriformes > Accipitridae > Buteo > Buteo buteo. The sequence goes on from NW_027439217.1 coordinate 377,322, forward strand.
AGGGGTACCGGTACTACCCCGGAGGATGAGGTAGGGGCGCCAGGCCTACCCCGGAGCGTCGGGTAGGGACACCGGGCTGACCCCAGAGGGTCAGGTAGGGTGGCCGGGCCTACCCCGGAGCGCCTGTAGGGACCGCAGGTGTACCCCGGAGCACCGGTAGGGGTACCGGCACTACCCTGGTGGATGAGGTAGGGGCGCCAGGCCTACCCCGGAGCGTCGGGTAGGGATACCGGGCTGACCCCAGAGGGTCAGGTAGGGTGGCCGGGCCTACCCCGGAGCGCCTGTAGGGACCGCAGGTGTACCCCGGAGCACCGGTAGGGGTACCGGCACTACCCCGGAGCATGAGGTAGGGGCGCCAGGCCTACCCCGGAGCGTCGGGTAGGGATACCGGGCTGACGCCAGAGGGTCAGGTAGGGTGGCCGGGCCTACCCCGGAGCGCCTGTAGGGACCGCAGGTGTACCCCAGAGCACCGGCAGGGGTACCGGCACTACCCCGGAGGATGAGGTAGGGGCGCCAGGCCTACCCCGGAGCGTCGGGTAGGGATACCGGGCTGACCCCAGAGGGTCAGGTAGGGTGGCCGGGCCTACCCCGGAGCGCCTGTAGGGACCGCAGGTGTACCCCGGAGCACCGGTAGGGGTACCGGCACTACCCCGGAGGATGAGGTAGGGGCGCCAGGCCTACCCCGGAGCGTCGGGTAGGGATACCGGGCTGACCCCAGAGGGTCAGGTAGGGTGGCCGGGCCTACCCCGGAGCGCCTGTAGGGACCGCAGGTGTACCCCGGAGCACCGGTAGGGGTACCGGTACTACCCCGGAGGATGAGGAAGGGGCGCCAGGCCTACCCCGGAGCGTCGGGTAGGGACACCGGGCTGACCCCAGAGGGTCAGGTAGGGTGGCCGGGCCTACCCCGGAGCGCCTGTAGGGACAGCAGGGGTATCCCGGAGCACCGGTAGGGGTACCGGTACTACCCCGGAGGATGAGGTAGGGGCGCCAGGCCTACCCCGGAGCGTCGGGTAGGGATACCGGGCTGACCCCAGAGGGTCAGGTAGGGTGGCCGGGCCTACCCCGGAGCGCCTGTAGGGACCGCAGGTGTACCCCGGAGCACCGGTAGGGGTACCGGTACTACCCCGGAGGATGAGGAAGGGGCGCCAGGCCTACCCCGGAGCGTCGGGTAGGGACACCGGGCTGACGCCAGAGGGTCAGGTAGGGTGGCCGGGCCTACCCCGGAGCGCCTGTAGGGACCGCAGGTGTACCCCGGAGCACCGGTAGGGGTACCGGTACTACCCCGGAGGATGAGGAAGGGGCGCCAGGCCTACCCCGGAGCGTCGGGTAGGGATACCGGGCTGACCCCAGAGGGTCAGGTAGGGTGGCCGGGCCTACCCCGGAGCGCCTGTAGGGACCGCAGGTGTACCCCGGAGCACCGGTAGGGGTACCGGTACTACCCCGGAGCATGAGGTAGGGGCGCCAGGCCTACCCCGGAGCGTCGGGTAGGGATACCGGGCTGACCCCAGAGGGTCAGGTAGGGTGGCCCGGCCTACCCCGGAGCGCCTGTAGGGACAGCAGGTGTACCCCGGAGCACCGGCAGGGGTACCGGTACTACCCCGGAGCATGAGGTAGGGGCGCCAGGCGTACCCCAGAGCGTCGGGTAGGGACACCGGGCTGACCCCAGAGGGTCAGGTAGGGTGGCCGGGCCTACCCCGGAGCGCCTGTAGGGACAGCAGGTGTATCCCGGAGCACCGGTAGGGGTACGGGTACTACCCCGGAGGATGAGGTAGGGGCGTCAGGCCTACCCCGGAGCGTCGGGTAGGGATACCGGGCTGACCCCAGAGGGTCAGGTAGGGTGGCCGGGCCTACCCTGGAGGGTCAGGATGGGGGGCCGGGATCCATCGCCGCGTGCCCGTAGGGACAGCAGGTAGAACTCCGGCACATCACAAAGGGTTCCGCCACGGGCCCAGAGTACTGGTGGGGGAACGGGTTCTATCCCGGAACGTCGCCTGGGGACACCGGGCGTAAGGCGGAGGGTCGGGTAGGAAGGCTGGGTCTAAACTCGCGCGCCCGTAGGGACAGCAGTTTTTCCCCCGGCGTACCGGGCGGGGGTACCGGTACTGCCCCAGAGTACTGACGGGGGTACACGGGTACTGCCCCAGAGTACCGGGCGGGGGTATACGGGTACTACCCCGGAGTACCGGGCGGGCTCACGGGTACTGCCCCGGAGTACCGGGCGGGGGTATGCGGGTACTACCCCGGAGTACCGGGCGGGGGCAGGGGTACTGCCCCGGAGTACCGGGCGGGGGTACCGGTACTACACCAGAGCGCTGGGAAGCAACGCCAGGCCTACCCCGGAGCATCAGGTAGGGATACCGGGCCTACCCTGGAGGGTCAGGATGGGGGGCCGGGATCTAACACCGCGCGCCCGTAGGGACAGCAGGCAGAACACTGGCGCGTCACAAAGGGTTCCGCCACGGGCCCAGAGTACTGGTGGGGGAACGGGTTCTATCCCGGATCGTCGCCTAGGGAGACCGGGCCTAAGGAGGACGGTCGGGTAGGAAGGGTGGGTCTAAACCCGCGTGCCCGTAGGGACATCAGGTGTACCCCGGAGTACCCCGGAGTACCGGGCGGGGGCATACGGGGACTGCCCCGGAGTACCGGGCGGGGGTATGCGGGTACTACGAAGGAGTACAG
>NW_027439217.1:387500-390000 GCF_964188355.1 Buteo buteo
CGCGCGCGCGGCAGCACGGCACGGTACCACCGCGGTACCCACCCGCAGACAGCCGCCCGCGCGGGAGGCCGGGGGCGAGGCCCGCACCTCCCCCCTCCTCTCTCCCCACCGCCGCGCCAGGCCCGACCGGCTCGACGAACCCTGACGGCCCCGGCGGGACGAGCTCCGACCAGCGGGTGCTCCAGGAGCGGGGAGCTTCGGAGCGCTCCCCGAGTCTCGATTTAGGGGGACGAAGGCCCTTGGCAGCGGCCGCCGCCGGGCTGCGGGGAACGACTCCCCGGGCCCGGGGCCGCGCGCGCGCGGGCCTGCGAGGCGCCCCAGCCGCGCCGCTGCGACCGCCGCCCCGCCGCGAGGCGAGGGGCGGCGGCACAGACGGGCGATTGATCGTCAAGCGACGCTCAGACAGGCGTAGCCCCGGGAGGAACCCGGGGCCGCAAGTGCGTTCGAAGTGTCGATGATCAATGTGTCCTGCAATTCACATTAATTCTCGCAGCTAGCTGCGTTCTTCATCGACGCACGAGCCGAGTGATCCACCGCTAAGAGTTGTCTGGCTTTCGGCACCGCCCCGCACGCGCGAGGGGGCCAGGACCGCTTCGCCACAGGCGAGCGGCCCCTCCGGAGGATGGCCCACCGCCCGCCCGCCCACCCCACTCCGCACGCGCGGAGGGGGCACGGCGCAGCACGACGGAGAAGCCGCGCCTCTGCTGACCGTACGAGCACACACAGAGAAAGGGGGGGGGGAAAGGAACGGAAAACTCCGAGCGGCGAGGCTGGGGAGCCCGCGCTCCCGACCGGCCTGGGAAATGCCTTGCTCGCATCGGAGGCGGCCCAGGCGCACGGGCTCGGCCCGGCCTCTGGGCAGAGGCAGCGATGCACCCGACCGCGCGCGGCCTGCCCACCACGCTCCGGACGACACGGCTGCTGCTGCTGCGGGGCAGCAGCGGGGAGCCCCACCGGCCCCGCGCACGCCTCCGTGCCGGCTGCGCCGCGCTACGACAGCCAGCTCCCCCGGGCTCGTCCCGACGGCAACTCCGCGGCCACGCCAGCGGCTCCAAGAGGCGGCAACCGCCAGAGCCGGCGACGCACCGCCCGCGGCCTGCCGGACGGCACCCGCTGCCGCACCAGAGCGGCTGCCCTCCCGGAACCACCGCCACCGCTTCTCGCCTCGGCCCCTTCCACGGGCACGCCCCAGGTGGAAGGCGGACGGCGCTAAGCCGGGGACAGCGCCCGCTCTCCCCGTTTCCACGCGGAGACCGCGCGTGGGGTGCCCCCGCCCGCCCCCGCCCACCTGCCCGGCGCGGCCGGGAAGCGCGACGGGGAAGCGGCGGGCAGGGCCCGGGACGGGACAGCCGCGGCCGGCACCGGGCGCCCTCCGGCCGACCGACAGGCCGAGCGGCGCCGCCGCCGCTCAGCCGGGGTGCCGCCCTTGCCAGCAGCCAGTGGCGGGAGACCGCCGAGCGCTCGCCAGGGCGAGGGGGGGAACGGAGCGCAGCGCGGCGCAGCGCTGCGACGGAGTCGCGGCGGCCCGGCAGCCGCCCAGCGAGCCCCCACCGCGGGGACCCGCCACCCCGGGCAGTGAGCCCGCGCTCACGCCGGGGCCGCCCGTTTCGAGGCAGGCAGGCCGGCTACGGCCGACCGCACCGCGGTCTCCACCGAGACCGGACCGCGGAGAGGAGGGGGCAGCGGGACCCCTCCCCGGCACGGCTGCCCGCGGGATGAGCACGGGCGGCAGCCCACCAGGGCCTTCGTGGGAGGAACTCCCGGCCCCTTTAAGGCACCGCCGCCCGGCCGCCCCCCCGGGTCGCATCGAGCCGCCCGCGTCTTTAAACCTCCGCCCGGCTCCACGGCCTTCGACCCCCGGGCTCGCCGAGGGAGGGCCGCGGAGGCGCGGACGCTAGGTACCTGGCCCTGGGGTGAGGGAAACGACCTGAAGGCCCCGCGGGGGTGCCTCCCCCGCTGCCGCCCTCGGGGGAGCGTCCGCCCGCGGGGGCGCGCCCGACATCCACCGCCACCACCACGTCCTCCTTCCCGGGGCCCGGGGTTTCCCTCAGTAGCCCGGCGCTGCGCCCGGGAGGAGAGCCGTGGCTCGGGCCGCCCGCTGGCGCGGGACACAGCCCGGCGGGGGCCTCGCCCACCAGAGGAGGCGGCGGCGGCGGAGCGCCCCCCCCGCCCCGGCTCCCTCGTGGGGAGAGGTGCGGGGGGGAACGGCCGCCGCCGCCCCACCCGGCGCCACGCACCCGCCCGGAATGCCCGGAGGCCTTTCCCCTGCGCGGCCGGCCGGGCTGCTTCGCAGCAGCCCGACAAGGTGCGGGCAGGGCCGCGGGAGACGCCTCCCGCGACCCCGGAGGACCCTCTCCTCTCGCGCCGCTCGCGCCCTGCTGCCCCGTCCTCACCGCCGCTCGCCGCTTCTTCCTCCTTGCCCGAGCGGGCTCGGCCGGCGGGGCTCGTCACACCCCGCGCCGGCGTCCCCCCTTCCCGCGCACTGCCGCCCGCGCTCTGA
>NW_027439217.1:395000-405000 GCF_964188355.1 Buteo buteo
GGCCGGACACCACAGGCCGCCCACGCGTGGCTCATGCCGGCAGAAACAGGACGAGGCGCTGCGGCCTCTCACCTGTGCCATCATCGGGCCCTTGGGGGCTGGGGGGAAGCTGCGGCACGCACGAGAACCCCCAGCCGTCTGCATCCGGCTGCCAGCCACCGGGACCGGCTGCCGCTTGCACTCTGCCCAATTCGTGCATGGGCTCCAGCTTAAGGCCGGAGAAAACGCGATGAGGTGCCGCCACCTCTAACCCGGTACAGCGCTGCAGACCTTTCCACCGAGCCCTCCTGCAACCAGGCAAGCCGGGGCAGGCCGGACACCACAGGCCGCCCACGCGTGGCTCATGCCGGCAGAAACAGGACGAGGCGCTGCGGCCTCTCACCTGTGCCATCATCGGGCCCTCGGGGGCTGGGGGGAAGCTGCGGCACGCACGAGAACCCCCAGCCGTCTGCATCCGGCTGCCAGCCACCGGGACCGGCTGCCGCTTGCACTCTGCCCAATTCGTGCATGGGCTCCAGCTTAAGGCCGGAGAAAACGCGATGAGGTGCCGCCACCTCTAAACCCGGTACAGCGCTGCAGACCTTTCCACCGAGCCCTCCTGCAACCAGGCAAGCCGGGGCAGGCCGGACACCACAGGCCGCCCACGCGTGGCTCATGCCGGCAAAAACAGGACGAGGCGCTGCGGCCTCTCACCTGTGCCATCATCGGGCCCTCGGGGGCTGGGGGGAAGCTGCGGCACGCACGAGAACCCCCAGCCGTCTGCATCCGGCTGCCAGCCACCGGGACCGGCTGCCGCTCTGCCCGCTCCAGCTTAAGGCCAGAGTCAAAGGACGAGGTGCCGCCACCTCGCCCGCCCATCACCAGGCCCTCAGGAGGCGGCGGCAGCCGCGGCGGGCTGGATGCTCACGGGCAGCTGCCCTCGCATATACCAGCGCTCCACCTTTGCCATCATCGGGCCCTCCGGGGCCGGGGGAAAGCCGAGGCAGGCTCGGCTCCACCCGGTCTTCCAGCGTTCGAGTGCCGGTGGCCGCCGCCGGCCACCGGGCTATGCCCTGCGGAATCCACCTTTGCACCTCTCGCACCACTCGGGTCAACAGCCACCGCCAGCCTGCCAGACCCTCGCAGGCGCCCGGCTGGCTTACTTGGAAAACACCGGGAGAGACCAACCGGCCGAACAGACAGAAAACGAGCCGAACCACCAGGCAAAACCACCACCACAACGGCCGCCCAGCGCTCCACTTCGCCGGCTGAGCCGTAAGCCTTGCAGCCGCTCACTAGCGCTGCTCCGTGCACGAGTCACCACTACCTCCTATAGTACGGGAGATCACGTCCCCGCCCCCGGCCGGCTCCAAGAGTGCCGTCCCTGCCCACCGGGGAGACCCGCCAATGACACCGACTTTTACGATGACGTAACTGGAGGCAGCGAAAAACAGCGACCCCTTGGCCAGCTCCGAGAAAGTGGCGGGGCTATCAGGTCTACCTCCCCGCCCCCGAAATGCGGCTAAGTCCCGCCGGAGCCGGGTAGACCTGGCGGCTCTTTTCACCGGCCGCTGCGGCAGCGACACCCCGCGTCCTCCGGGCGCCGCCGGCGGCCGCGCCGGCCTCCGGAGCCGGGTAGACCTGGCGGCCGCCCGCGGAGCCGGGTAGACCTGGCGGCTCTTTTCACCGGCCGCTGCGGCAGCGACACCCCGCGTCCTCCGGGCGCCGCCGGCGGCCGCGCCGGCCTCCGGAGCCGGGTAGACCTGGCGGCCGCCCGCGGAGCCGGGTAGACCTGGCGGCTCTTTTCACCGGCCGCTGCGGCAGCGACACCCCGCGTCCTCCGGGCGCCGCCGGCGGCCGCGCCGGCCTCCGGAGCCGGGTAGACCTGGCGGCCGCCCGCGGAGCCGGGTAGACCTGGCGGCCCTTTTCACCGGCCGCTGCGGCAGCGACACCCCGCGTCCTCCGGGCGCCGCCGGCGGCCGCGCCGGCCTCCGGAGCCGGGTAGACCTGGCGGCCGCCCGCGGAGCCGGGTAGACCTGGCGGCCCTTTTCACCGGCCGCTGCGGCAGCGACACTCCGCGTCCTCCGGGCGCCGCCGGCGGCCGCGCCGGCCTCCGGAGCCAGGTAGACCTGGCGGCCGCCCGCGGAGCCGGGTAGACCTGGCAGCCGTTCGGTGCCCCTTGGGCGGGGGGGGCGGGGGGGGCAGGTGCGCCTGTTTTTGGTTCGTTTTTTTCGGTTTTTTTTTTTTTTTCTTTCTTTTGAGATTTTAGCAAATCTGATTAAAAGGGCCACCCTCTCCCGGTTCTCCCGGACGGCATTTCTTTCCCCCTCCCCTTCCCGAGTTTGAACCACTTCTACACCAAGGGAGCACGTTTAAACGTACTGTCTGATGCAAGAGTTATTTCACCTTTATTGATTCCGGCGGGAAATATTAATACAATATTAACGACAACCAGTTTTCAAAATAATTTTTGTTTCCTGACACACACACCCCCCCCCCCCACCCTCGTCGTTCTCATGCACGTGCACGCACCTATTCCGAGCCGGTGGCTGCCAGGCACTTGCCAGCTTCACCACACCAGCCAGCCCCTCTGCTCCGCTGCTGCCCCCCCCCCCCCCAACCATATTCTGTCGGCGGGGTCCGGGCAGAGGTGGCAGCCCCCGGCACAAACTGCCCGGCTCCCCGGCGCGAGTTCGCTGTTCACTGGGTGCCTTCAGGACTGGTAGCCCCTTGCCAGGTTCAGGTTCGGGTCCCGGCGCTGCTGGGTGCTCGCCGACTTTTGGTTTTGGTTTTTGCGGTCTTGGGCTTTTTTTGGGGGGTTGTTTTTAATTTTTCTCCCCCCCCCCCCGCCTGGTTTTTTTTGGTGTTTTTTTGACGTTTTCCTTTTTTTAATAAAATAAATACTTTAAAATACATATCTGCGATCCTGCAGGCACTGCCACCCCCCCCCCCCCGGTGACACACGCGCGCTCAGAGGCGCGCGCACACACACACACACACACACAGAACGCGACGCAGGCACACACAGCTACACGCACCCCTGCACGGGTGTGCTCCCCCTCCCTCCCCGCGCTGCAGTCCCGGACCTGCAGGCCAGTAGGTGCAGCCCCCCCCCCCCCCCTCCCCCGGCCCCACCCGATCACAGACTTTCCGGCGCCCTGGAGACGGGGGGTTGGGGGGCGGGTGGCTGGGTGGGGTGGTCTGCAGCCCGGCAACGGGGCCCCCGGAAACTGTGGTGTTTCCCGCCACGGAACGGTCTGCTGCTCAGTCGCGGCGGCAGCAGCGGCGGGGAAAGGAGGCTAGAAAAGAGGGGGGGCGAGAGCGGCTGGCGAGCAGGCGGGGAGCCTGGCGCAGAGGTAGGCTGGCGAGGGGGGACGGTGTGTCTTTTCGGAGAAGGCTTCTGTTTGGATCGGTTGGAGTTTTATTTTTTTTACTTCTCTCCCCCGTCCCCGTCCCCGTCCCCGTCCCCGTCCCCGTCCCCCCCCCCCCGGTCGTTTAGTTTTCCCCCCGCGGCGGGGGCGGGCAGGAGTGGAGCAGGGCGAGAGCGGCTGGCGAGCAGGCGGGGAGCCTGGCGCAGAGGCAGGCTGGCGAGGGGGGACGGTGTGTCTTTTCGGAGAAGGCTTCTGTTTGGATCGGTTGGAGTTTTATTTTTTTTACTTCTCTCCCCCGTCCCCGTCCCCGTCCCCGTCCCCCCCCCCCCGGTCGTTTAGTTTTCCCCCCGCGGCGGGGGCGGGCAGGAATGGAGCAGGGCGAGAGCGGCTGGCGAGCAGGCGGGGAGCCTGGCGCAGAGGCAGGCTGGCGAGGGGGGGACGGTGTGTCTTTTCGGAGAAGGCTTCTGTTTGGATCGGTTGGAGTTTTATTTTTTTTACTTCTCTCCCCCGTCCCCGTCCCCGTCCCCGTCCCCCCCCCCCCCGGTCGTTTAGTTTTCCCCCCGCGGCGGGGGCGGGCAGGAGTGGAGCAGGGCGAGAGCGGCTGGCGAGCAGGCGGGGAGCCTGGCGCAGAGGCAGGCTGGCGAGGGGGGACGGTGTGTCTTTTCGGAGAAGGCTTCTGTTTGGATCGGTTGGAGTTTTATTTTTTTTACTTCTCTCCCCCGTCCCCGTCCCCGTCCCACCCCCCCGGTCCTTTAGTTTTCCCCCCGCGGCGGGGGCGGGCGGGAGTGGAGCAGGGCGAGTGCGTGGCTGGCTGAGAAAGAAAGGCGGGAGCGGGGCCACGGGTGCGGCAGGATAGGGACTCGGCAGCTGGGGTTTAGAGACGGCAGGGCACCGGGGGGGCTCCCCTCTCCCGCCCGGGCACGGAGCCGGCAGGGACGCCGCAGGGTCCTAAAGTCTCCCGCCTTCCACCACCGGGGGCGGCAAGCCTGGTGGCGGAAGGGGGGAGCAGGGGCAGCCAGGCTCGGCGCGAACTGCGTGGCGGGAGGGCGGGGGGGCGGTGTGTGTGTGCGTGCAGCGGCGGGCCCGGGGTGACGGGGGTGGGGGGTGTCTGCCCGGGGCCCTGTTTCGGGCGGGGGGGGGGGGGGGGGGGGCTGCGCGCGTGTGCGTTTTGAGCGCACGACTGTGAGCGGGGCAGCGGGTGGAGGGTTTGGGCTGGGGGGGGCCGGTTGCGGGGGGGGTGCGCACGTGTGTAGCCCCGTGCGAGTGGGTGCGGTGGCGGGCGGGAGGTGTTTGGGGCGGGGACTCGAATGGGGGGGGGCAGTGCGTGCGTGCGCGTGCGTGTGTCTAAGGGCGGGTGAGCGGCTGCAGCAGCAGGCGGTGGGCGTTCGGGCCGGGGGCCTGTTTTGGCGGGGTGCGGGCGCGCACGCAGGTGGAAATGAGAAAGATTTGTAACGGTGTCGCTAACGCCGCTTTCTCTGTTACAGCCCGGGTGGTCGGCCGCTTCGACGTCCGGCCTGCGCCCGTGCCTGCCTACGGGCGATGCGCTCGGCTCCCGGTCGGACCCGTCCCTGGCAAAGCAGCAGCCGCGTGCCTCGGCCTGGGCAGAGACCTGGGGCTCCAGGGCCCCAGCCAGGGCTGCCGGAGAGGCGCGCCGCGCTTCCGACAGAGGGGCATCAGCGGCTCCGTCGCCGGCGGGATGCGTTCGAGCGGTGAGGAAGGTCCCAGCGGCCTTAGGCGGTGGCGGGGGGCGCGCTCCTTCGGCGACGGGAGCGGGGGGGAAACGGCCCCGGGGTGGGCCGGTCAGCCGGCACGGCGGCCACGCGAGCTCGTCGTCTCCGAGGATGCTCGGCTAAGTCGGCCTCGGCCACAGGGACCGCTTGTCAGGCAGCCGACTGGCTTTCTTCAGAGGCCTGCGAGACCGCCGTCCCTCGGAGGCCAATGAACAGTTAATGCGCGATAACGCAGGGGCCGGAGAACGCTAACGTTAACCAAGAGCGTCGCAAGGTCCTAAAGGAGTGCCGCAATCAAACTTTAGGAGTCGGTAATTTATAATACTGGTGACTACTAATCGAGTCACATTCAATCCGTGACGATCCGCTGGTAGGTACGTACGTACGTACGTATTCCTTCTCCGGCTATTAACGAAGGGACGCACACCTAGCGTGCGTGAACGAATGAGTTTTGTTATTTAAGGAACTGCCAGAAAGCGTATTACCGCGTAGCGCTAAATCAGTCGGTAGGTGACGCTCCATAAACGATACAATCCAGCATCGCTCGTCAACTGTTAATAACTTCAATCGATGACGATTCATAGCGTATCGATTCTTCTGTATTCGTTTAGGAGCGGATCCCACGCCAACGGTGCCACGCGGTACCCGGACGGCCACCGACTCGTACAGAGACGAGAGAGCAGCGTCGGCGCCTCTTCCCGAAGAAGTCGTTACCGATAAAGTACACCGACTGCGGGTAACGCTTTGCTCTCACGTTTTTGACGCGTGCCTGCCTGCCTGCCTGCCTGCCTGCGTGCGCGGTAAAAGACAAGCTGTCAGACACAATAAATTTTAAGAAAGTGGAATCGCGGAGCGGTCTTAATACACTAATCAGGACCGGCCCGTAGCGCGGCCAGGGAGTGCAGGCCGACCCTGCAGCGTGGCCAGGTTTACCCGGAGACACAGGTAAGGAGGCCAGGACTACCCCGGAGCATCAGGTAGGGATACCGGGCTGACCCCCAGAGGGTCAGGTAGGGTGGCCGGGCCTACCCCGGAGCGCCTGTAGGGACCGCAGGTGTACCCCGGAGCACCGGTAGGGGTACCGGCACTACCCCGGAGGATGAGGTAGGGGCGCCAGGCCTACCCCGGAGCGTCGGGTAGGGATACCGGGCTGACCCCAGAGGGTCAGGTAGGGTGGCCGGGCCTACCCCGGAGCACCTGTAGGGACCGCAGGTGTACCCCGGAGCACCGGCAGGGGTACCGGCACTACCCCGGAGGATGAGGTAGGGGCGCCAGGCCTACCCCGGAGCGTCGGGTAGGGATACCGGGCTGACCCCAGAGGGTCAGGTAGGGTGGCCGGGCCTACCCCGGAGCGCCTGTAGGGACAGCAGGTGTACCCCGGAGCACCGGTAGGGGTACCGGCACTACCCCGGAGGATGAGGTAGGGGCGCCAGGCCTACCCCGGAGCGTCGGGTAGGGATACCGGGCTGACCCCAGAGGGTCAGGTAGGGTGGCCGGGCCTACCCCGGAGCGCCTGTAGGGACCGCAGGTGTACCCCGGAGCACCGGCAGGGGTACCGGCACTACCCCGGAGGATGAGGTAGGGGCGCCAGGCCTACCCCGGAGCGTCGGGTAGGGATACCGGGCTGACCCCAGAGGGTCAGGTAGGGTGGCCGGGCCTACCCCGGAGCGCCTGTAGGGACCGCAGGTGTACCCCGGAGCACCGGTAGGGGTACCGGTACTACCCCGGAGGATGAGGAAGGGGCGCCAGGCCTACCCCGGAGCGTCGGGTAGGGACACCGGGCTGACCCCAGAGGGTCAGGTAGGGTGGCCGGGCCTACCCCGGAGCGCCTGTAGGGACCGCAGGTGTACCCCAGAGCACCGGCAGGGGTACCGGCACTACCCCGGAGGATGAGGTAGGGGCGCCAGGCCTACCCCGGAGCGTCGGGTAGGGATACCGGGCTGACCCCAGAGGGTCAGGTAGGGTGGCCGGGCCTACCCCGGAGCGCCTGTAGGGACCGCAGGTGTACCCCGGAGCACCGGTAGGGGTACCGGCACTACCCCGGAGGATGAGGTAGGGGCGCCAGGCCTACCCCGGAGCGTCGGGTAGGGATACCGGGCTGACCCCAGAGGGTCAGGTAGGGTGGCCGGGCCTACCCCGGAGCGCCTGTAGGGACCGCAGGTGTACCCCGGAGCACCGGCAGGGGTACCGGCACTACCCCGGAGGATGAGGTAGGGGCGCCAGGCCTACCCCGGAGCGTCGGGTAGGGATACCGGGCTGACCCCAGAGGGTCAGGTAGGGTGGCCGGGCCTACCCCGGAGCGCCTGTAGGGACCGCAGGTGTACCCCGGAGCACCGGTAGGGGTACCGGTACTACCCCGGAGGATGAGGAAGGGGCGCCAGGCCTACCCCGGAGCGTCGGGTAGGGACACCGGGCTGACCCCAGAGGGTCAGGTAGGGTGGCCGGGCCTACCCCGGAGCGCCTGTAGGGACAGCAGGGGTATCCCGGAGCACCGGTAGGGGTACCGGTACTACCCCGGAGGATGAGGTAGGGGCGCCAGGCCTACCCCGGAGCGTCGGGTAGGGATACCGGGCTGACCCCAGAGGGTCAGGTAGGGTGGCCGGGCCTACCCCGGAGCGCCTGTAGGGACCGCAGGTGTACCCCGGAGCACCGGTAGGGGTACCGGTACTACCCCGGAGGATGAGGAAGGGGCGCCAGGCCTACCCCGGAGCGTCGGGTAGGGACACCGGGCTGACGCCAGAGGGTCAGGTAGGGTGGCCGGGCCTACCCCGGAGCGCCTGTAGGGACCGCAGGTGTACCCCGGAGCACCGGTAGGGGTACCGGCACTACCCCGGAGGATGAGGAAGGGGCGCCAGGCCTACCCCGGAGCGTCGGGTAGGGATACCGGGCTGACCCCAGAGGGTCAGGTAGGGTGGCCGGGCCTACCCCGGAGCGCCTGTAGGGACCGCAGGTGTACCCCGGAGCACCGGTAGGGGTACCGGTACTACCCCGGAGCATGAGGTAGGGGCGCCAGGCCTACCCCGGAGCGTCGGGTAGGGATACCGGGCTGACCCCAGAGGGTCAGGTAGGGTGGCCCGGCCTACCCCGGAGCGCCTGTAGGGACAGCAGGTGTACCCCGGAGCACCGGCAGGGGTACCGGTACTACCCCGGAGCATGAGGTAGGGGCGCCAGGCGTACCCCAGAGCGTCGGGTAGGGACACCGGGCTGACCCCAGAGGGTCAGGTAGGGTGGCCGGGCCTACCCCGGAGCGCCTGTAGGGACAGCAGGTGTATCCCGGAGCACCGGTAGGGGTACGGGTACTACCCCGGAGGATGAGGTAGGGGCGCCAGGCCTACCCCGGAGCGTCGGGTAGGGATACCGGGCTGACCCCAGAGGGTCAGGTAGGGTGGCCGGGCCTACCCTGGAGGGTCAGGATGGGGGGCCGGGATCCATCGCCGCGTGCCCGTAGGGACAGCAGGTAGAACTCCGGCACATCACAAAGGGTTCCGCCACGGGCCCAGAGTACTGGTGGGGGAACGGGTTCTATCCCGGAACGTCGCCTGGGGACACCGGGCGTAAGGCGGAGGGTCGGGTAGGAAGGCTGGGTCTAAACTCGCGCGCCCGTAGGGACAGCAGTTTTTCCCCCGGCGTACCGGGCGGGGGTACCGGTACTGCCCCAGAGTACTGACGGGGGTACACGGGTACTGCCCCAGAGTACCGGGCGGGGGTATACGGGTACTACCCCGGAGTACCGGGCGGGCTCACGGGTACTGCCCCGGAGTACCGGGCGGGGGTATGCGGGTACTACCCCGGAGTACCGGGCGGGGGCAGGGGTACTGCCCCGGAGTACCGGGCGGGGGTACCGGTACTACACCAGAGCGCTGGGAAGCAACGCCAGGCCTACCCCGGAGCATCAGGTAGGGATACCGGGCCTACCCTGGAGGGTCAGGATGGGGGGCCGGGATCTAACACCGCGCGCCCGTAGGGACAGCAGGCAGAACACTGGCGCGTCACAAAGGGTTCCGCCACGGGCCCAGAGTACTGGTGGGGGAACGGGTTCTATCCCGGATCGTCGCCTAGGGAGACCGGGCCTAAGGAGGACGGTCGGGTAGGAAGGGTGGGTCTAAACCCGCGCGCCCGTAGGGACATCAGGTGTACCCCGGAGTACCCCGGAGTACCGGGCGGGGGCATACGGGGACTGCCCCGGAGTACCGGGCGGGGGTATACGGGTACTACCAAGGAGTAGAGGTGGGGGTTACGGGTAGTACCCCGGAGTACCGGGCGGGGGTACCGGTACTGCCCCGGAGTACTGACGGGGGTACACGTGTACTACCCCGGGGTACCGGGCGGGGGTATACGGGTACTGCCCCGGAGTACCGGGCGGGGGTATGCGGGTACTGCCCCGGAGTACCGGGCGGGGGTATACGGGTACTACGAAGGAGTACAGGTGGGGGTTACGGGTAGTACCCCGGAGTACCGGGCGGGGGTACTGGTACTGCCCCGGAGTACCGGGCGGGGGCATACGGGTACTGCCCCGAAGTACCGGGCGGGGGCATAGGGGTACTTCCCCGGAGTACCGGGCGGGGGTATGCGGGTACTGCCCCGGAGTACCGGGCGGGGGTATATGGGTACTTCCCCGGAGTACCGGGCGGGGGTATGCGGGTACTGCCCCGGAGTACCGGGCGGGGGTATGCGGGTACTGCCCCGGAGTATCGGGCGGGGGTATACGGGTACTACCAAGGAGTACAGGTGGGGGTTACGGGTACTACCCCTGGCTGCCGGGTGGGGGTACTGGTACTACCCCGGAGTACCAATGAGGGTTACGGGTACTACCCCTGGCTGCCGGGTAGGGGTAATGGTACTACCCCGGAGTGTCGGCATGGGACGCCAAGCTAAGTCTGGAGCATCAGGTAGGGATGCCAGGACTGCTCTGGACGGTCA
>NW_027439217.1:417500-427500 GCF_964188355.1 Buteo buteo
GCAACGCCTGCGAGAGGTGCTCCAACGGCCTGAACACCGGCAGAGCCGGCCCGCCGTGGAGGCTCTCCGACGCACCCGAGGACGCCTCAGCGGGCGCTGCCTGTGGGTCTGGATCAGTCAAATCGTGGAGCGGGAGGTGCCACGGGCCACCCGGCTCCAGACAACGATTCCCTTGAGGAAGGTAACGGGACCGGGGGATGGCCACAGCAGGCTCAACTCCCCCAGCTCCTCCAGCGTTCGAGTGCCGGCAACCGCCACCGGCTGCCGGTCTTTGCCCGCCCCACAGGCAACCGCTTGCCGTCGGGGAAAAAAAAGGCACCTGGACCCATGCCGCGCACGGGTGTTCGGGGCCTGGGGGAATGCCACAGAAGCGAGACAACCCCAGCCGCCTGCGTTCGACTTGCCAGCCACCAGGTACAGCCGCACTTTTCTTCCCGCTTCGCGGGCTCCAGCTTAAGGCCGGAGAAAACGCGATGAGGTGCCGCCACCTCTAACCCGGTACAGCGCTGCAGACCTTTCCACCGAGCCCTCCTGCAACCAGGCAAGCCGGGGCAGGCCGGACACCACAGGCCGCCCACGCGTGGCTCATGCCGGCAGAAACAGGACGAGGCGCTGCGGCCTCTCACCTGTGCCATCATCGGGCCCTCGGGGGCTGGGGGAAGCTGCGGCACGCACGAGAACCCCCAGCCGTCTGCATCCGGCTGCCAGCCACCGGGACCGGCTGCCGCTTGCACTCTGCCCAATTCGTGCATGGGCTCCAGCTTAAGGCCGGAGAAAACGCGATGAGGTGCCGCCACCTCTAACCCGGTACAGCGCTGCAGACCTTTCCACCGAGCCCTCCTGCAACCAGGCAAGCCGGGGCAGGCCGGACACCACAGGCCGCCCACGCGTGGCTCATGCCGGCAGAAACAGGACGAGGCGCTGCGGCCTCTCACCTGTGCCATCATCGGGCCCTCGGGGGCTGGGGGAAGCTGCGGCACGCACGAGAACCCCCAGCCGTCTGCATCCGGCTGCCAGCCACCGGGACCGGCTGCCGCTTGCACTCTGCCCAATTCGTGCATGGGCTCCAGCTTAAGGCCGGAGAAAACGCGATGAGGTGCCGCCACCTCTAAACCCGGTACAGCGCTGCAGACCTTTCCACCGAGCCCTCCTGCAACCAGGCAAGCCGGGGCAGGCCGGACACCACAGGCCGCCCACGCGTGGCTCATGCCGGCAAAAACAGGACGAGGCGCTGCAGCCTCTCACCTGTGCCATCATCGGGCCCTCGGGGGCTGGGGGGAAGCTGCGGCACGCACGAGAACCCCCAGCCGTCTGCATCCGGCTGCCAGCCACCGGGACCGGCTGCCGCTCTGCCCGCTCCAGCTTAAGGCCAGAGTCAAAGGACGAGGTGCCGCCACCTCGCCCGCCCATCACCAGGCCCTCAGGAGGCGGCGGCAGCCGCGGCGGGCTGGATGCTCACGGGCAGCTGCCCTCGCATATACCAGCACTCCACCTTTGCCATCATCGGGCCCTCCGGGGCCGGGGGAAAGCCGAGGCAGGCTCGGCTCCACCCGGTCTTCCAGCGTTCGAGTGCCGGTGGCCGCCGCCGGCCACCGGGCTATGCCCTGCGGAATCCACCTTTGCACCTCTCGCACCACTCAGGTCAACAGCCACCGCCAGCCTGCCAGACCCTCGCAGGCGCCCGGCTGGCTTACTTGGAAAACACCGGGAGAGACCAACCGGCCGAACAGACAGAAAACGAGCCGAACCACCAGGCAAAACCACCACCACAACGGCCGCCCAGCGCTCCACTTCGCCGGCTGAGCCGTAAGCCTTGCAGCCGCTCACTAGCGCTGCTCCGTGCACGAGTCACCACTACCTCCTATAGTACGGGAGATCACGTCCCCGCCCCCGGCCGGCTCCAAGAGTGCCGTCCCTGCCCACCGGGGAGACCCGCCAATGACACCGACTTTTACGATGACGTAACTGGAGGCAGCGAAAAACAGCGACCCCTTGGCCAGCTCCGAGAAAGTGGCGGGGCTATCAGGTCTACCTCCCCGCCCCCGAAATGCGGCTAAGTCCCGCCGGAGCCGGGTAGACCTGGCGGCTCTTTTCACCGGCCGCTGCGGCAGCGACACCCCGCGTCCTCCGGGCGCCGCCGGCGGCCGCGCCGGCCTCCGGAGCCGGGTAGACCTGGCGGCCGCCCGCGGAGCCGGGTAGACCTGGCGGCTCTTTTCACCGGCCGCTGCGGCAGCGACACCCCGCGTCCTCCGGGCGCCGCCGGCGGCCGCGCCGGCCTCCGGAGCCGGGTAGACCTGGCGGCCGCCCGCGGAGCCGGGTAGACCTGGCGGCCCTTTTCACCGGCCGCTGCGGCAGCGACACCCCGCGTCCTCCGGGCGCCGCCGGCGGCCGCGCCGGCCTCCGGAGCCGGGTAGACCTGGCGGCCGCCCGCGGAGCCGGGTAGACCTGGCGGCCCTTTTCACCGGCCGCTGCGGCAGCGACACCCCGCGTCCTCCGGGCGCCGCCGGCGGCCGCGCCGGCCTCCGGAGCCGGGTAGACCTGGCGGCCGCCCGCGGAGCCGGGTAGACCTGGCGGCCCTTTTCACCGGCCGCTGCGGCAGCGACACCCCGCGTCCTCCGGGCGCCGCCGGCGGCCGCGCCGGCCTCCGGAGCCGGGTAGACCTGGCGGCCGCCCGCGGAGCCGGGTAGACCTGGCGGCCCTTTTCACCGGCCGCTGCGGCAGCGACACTCCGCGTCCTCCGGGCGCCGCCGGCGGCCGCGCCGGCCTCCGGAGCCAGGTAGACCTGGCGGCCGCCCGCGGAGCCGGGTAGACCTGGCAGCCGTTCGGTGCCCCTTGGGCGGGGGGGGCGGGGGGGGCAGGTGCGCCTGTTTTTGGTTCGTTTTTTTCGGTTTTTTTTTTTTTTTCTTTCTTTTGAGATTTTAGCAAATCTGATTAAAAGGGCCACCCTCTCCCGGTTCTCCCGGACGGCATTTCTTTCCCCCTCCCCTTCCCGAGTTTGAACCACTTCTACACCAAGGGAGCACGTTTAAACGTACTGTCTGATGCAAGAGTTATTTCACCTTTATTGATTCCGGCGGGAAATATTAATACAATATTAACGACAACCAGTTTTCAAAATAATTTTTGTTTCCTGACACACACACCCCCCCCCCCCACCCTCGTCGTTCTCATGCACGTGCACGCACCTATTCCGAGCCGGTGGCTGCCAGGCACTTGCCAGCTTCACCACACCAGCCAGCCCCTCTGCTCCGCTGCTGCCCCCCCCCCCCCCAACCATATTCTGTCGGCGGGGTCCGGGCAGAGGTGGCAGCCCCCGGCACAAACTGCCCGGCTCCCCGGCGCGAGTTCGCTGTTCACTGGGTGCCTTCAGGACTGGTAGCCCCTTGCCAGGTTCAGGTTCGGGTCCCGGCGCTGCTGGGTGCTCGCCGACTTTTGGTTTTGGTTTTTGCGGTCTTGGGCTTTTTTTGGGGGGTTGTTTTTAATTTTTCTCCCCCCCCCCCCGCCTGGTTTTTTTTGGTGTTTTTTTGACGTTTTCCTTTTTTTAATAAAATAAATACTTTAAAATACATATCTGCGATCCTGCAGGCACTGCCACCCCCCCCCCCCCGGTGACACACGCGCGCTCAGAGGCGCGCGCACACACACACACACACACACAGAACGCGACGCAGGCACACACAGCTACACGCACCCCTGCACGGGTGTGCTCCCCCTCCCTCCCCGCGCTGCAGTCCCGGACCTGCAGGCCAGTAGGTGCAGCCCCCCCCCCCCCCCTCCCCCGGCCCCACCCGATCACAGACTTTCCGGCGCCCTGGAGACGGGGGGTTGGGGGGCGGGTGGCTGGGTGGGGTGGTCTGCAGCCCGGCAACGGGGCCCCCGGAAACTGTGGTGTTTCCCGCCACGGCAACGGTCTGCTGCTCAGTCGCGGCGGCAGCAGCGGCGGGGAAAGGAGGCTAGAAAAGAGGGGGGGCGAGAGCGGCTGGCGAGCAGGCGGGGAGCCTGGCGCAGAGGTAGGCTGGCGAGGGGGGACGGTGTGTCTTTTCGGAGAAGGCTTCTGTTTGGATCGGTTGGAGTTTTATTTTTTTTACTTCTCTCCCCCGTCCCCGTCCCCGTCCCCGTCCCCGTCCCCGTCCCCCCCCCCCCGGTCGTTTAGTTTTCCCCCCGCGGCGGGGGCGGGCAGGAGTGGAGCAGGGCGAGAGCGGCTGGCGAGCAGGCGGGGAGCCTGGCGCAGAGGCAGGCTGGCGAGGGGGGACGGTGTGTCTTTTCGGAGAAGGCTTCTGTTTGGATCGGTTGGAGTTTTATTTTTTTTACTTCTCTCCCCCGTCCCCGTCCCCGTCCCCGTCCCCCCCCCCCCGGTCGTTTAGTTTTCCCCCCGCGGCGGGGGCGGGCAGGAATGGAGCAGGGCGAGAGCGGCTGGCGAGCAGGCGGGGAGCCTGGCGCAGAGGCAGGCTGGCGAGGGGGGGACGGTGTGTCTTTTCGGAGAAGGCTTCTGTTTGGATCGGTTGGAGTTTTATTTTTTTTACTTCTCTCCCCCGTCCCCGTCCCCGTCCCCGTCCCCCCCCCCCCCGGTCGTTTAGTTTTCCCCCCGCGGCGGGGGCGGGCAGGAGTGGAGCAGGGCGAGAGCGGCTGGCGAGCAGGCGGGGAGCCTGGCGCAGAGGCAGGCTGGCGAGGGGGGACGGTGTGTCTTTTCGGAGAAGGCTTCTGTTTGGATCGGTTGGAGTTTTATTTTTTTTACTTCTCTCCCCCGTCCCCGTCCCCGTCCCACCCCCCCGGTCCTTTAGTTTTCCCCCCGCGGCGGGGGCGGGCGGGAGTGGAGCAGGGCGAGTGCGTGGCTGGCTGAGAAAGAAAGGCGGGAGCGGGGCCACGGGTGCGGCAGGATAGGGACTCGGCAGCTGGGGTTTAGAGACGGCAGGGCACCGGGGGGGCTCCCCTCTCCCGCCCGGGCACGGAGCCGGCAGGGACGCCGCAGGGTCCTAAAGTCTCCCGCCTTCCACCACCGGGGGCGGCAAGCCTGGTGGCGGAAGGGGGGAGCAGGGGCAGCCAGGCTCGGCGCGAACTGCGTGGCGGGAGGGCGGGGGGGCGGTGTGTGTGTGCGTGCAGCGGCGGGCCCGGGGTGACGGGGGTGGGGGGTGTCTGCCCGGGGCCCTGTTTCGGGCGGGGGGGGGGGGGGGGGGGGCTGCGCGCGTGTGCGTTTTGAGCGCACGACTGTGAGCGGGGCAGCGGGTGGAGGGTTTGGGCTGGGGGGGGCCGGTTGCGGGGGGGGTGCGCACGTGTGTAGCCCCGTGCGAGTGGGTGCGGTGGCGGGCGGGAGGTGTTTGGGGCGGGGACTCGAATGGGGGGGGGCAGTGCGTGCGTGCGCGTGCGTGTGTCTAAGGGCGGGTGAGCGGCTGCAGCAGCAGGCGGTGGGCGTTCGGGCCGGGGGCCTGTTTTGGCGGGGTGCGGGCGCGCACGCAGGTGGAAATGAGAAAGATTTGTAACGGTGTCGCTAACGCCGCTTTCTCTGTTACAGCCCGGGTGGTCGGCCGCTTCGACGTCCGGCCTGCGCCCGTGCCTGCCTACGGGCGATGCGCTCGGCTCCCGGTCGGACCCGTCCCTGGCAAAGCAGCAGCCGCGTGCCTCGGCCTGGGCAGAGACCTGGGGCTCCAGGGCCCCAGCCAGGGCTGCCGGAGAGGCGCGCCGCGCTTCCGACAGAGGGGCATCAGCGGCTCCGTCGCCGGCGGGATGCGTTCGAGCGGTGAGGAAGGTCCCAGCGGCCTTAGGCGGTGGCGGGGGGCGCGCTCCTTCGGCGACGGGAGCGGGGGGGAAACGGCCCCGGGGTGGGCCGGTCAGCCGGCACGGCGGCCACGCGAGCTCGTCGTCTCCGAGGATGCTCGGCTAAGTCGGCCTCGGCCACAGGGACCGCTTGTCAGGCAGCCGACTGGCTTTCTTCAGAGGCCTGCGAGACCGCCGTCCCTCGGAGGCCAATGAACAGTTAATGCGCGATAACGCAGGGGCCGGAGAACGCTAACGTTAACCAAGAGCGTCGCAAGGTCCTAAAGGAGTGCCGCAATCAAACTTTAGGAGTCGGTAATTTATAATACTGGTGACTACTAATCGAGTCACATTCAATCCGTGACGATCCGCTGGTAGGTACGTACGTACGTACGTATTCCTTCTCCGGCTATTAACGAAGGGACGCACACCTAGCGTGCGTGAACGAATGAGTTTTGTTATTTAAGGAACTGCCAGAAAGCGTATTACCGCGTAGCGCTAAATCAGTCGGTAGGTGACGCTCCATAAACGATACAATCCAGCATCGCTCGTCAACTGTTAATAACTTCAATCGATGACGATTCATAGCGTATCGATTCTTCTGTATTCGTTTAGGAGCGGATCCCACGCCAACGGTGCCACGCGGTACCCGGACGGCCACCGACTCGTACAGAGACGAGAGAGCAGCGTCGGCGCCTCTTCCCGAAGAAGTCGTTACCGATAAAGTACACCGACTGCGGGTAACGCTTTGCTCTCACGTTTTTGACGCGTGCCTGCCTGCCTGCCTGCCTGCCTGCGTGCGCGGTAAAAGACAAGCTGTCAGACACAATAAATTTTAAGAAAGTGGAATCGCGGAGCGGTCTTAATACACTAATCAGGACCGGCCCGTAGCGCGGCCAGGGAGTGCAGGCCGACCCTGCAGCGTGGCCAGGTTTACCCGGAGACACAGGTAAGGAGGCCAGGACTACCCCGGAGCATCAGGTAGGGATACCGGGCTGACCCCCAGAGGGTCAGGTAGGGTGGCCGGGCCTACCCCGGAGCGCCTGTAGGGACCGCAGGTGTACCCCGGAGCACCGGTAGGGGTACCGGCACTACCCCGGAGGATGAGGTAGGGGCGCCAGGCCTACCCCGGAGCGTCGGGTAGGGATACCGGGCTGACCCCAGAGGGTCAGGTAGGGTGGCCGGGCCTACCCCGGAGCACCTGTAGGGACCGCAGGTGTACCCCGGAGCACCGGCAGGGGTACCGGCACTACCCCGGAGGATGAGGTAGGGGCGCCAGGCCTACCCCGGAGCGTCGGGTAGGGATACCGGGCTGACCCCAGAGGGTCAGGTAGGGTGGCCGGGCCTACCCCGGAGCGCCTGTAGGGACAGCAGGTGTACCCCGGAGCACCGGTAGGGGTACCGGCACTACCCCGGAGGATGAGGTAGGGGCGCCAGGCCTACCCCGGAGCGTCGGGTAGGGATACCGGGCTGACCCCAGAGGGTCAGGTAGGGTGGCCGGGCCTACCCCGGAGCGCCTGTAGGGACCGCAGGTGTACCCCGGAGCACCGGCAGGGGTACCGGCACTACCCCGGAGGATGAGGTAGGGGCGCCAGGCCTACCCCGGAGCGTCGGGTAGGGATACCGGGCTGACCCCAGAGGGTCAGGTAGGGTGGCCGGGCCTACCCCGGAGCGCCTGTAGGGACCGCAGGTGTACCCCGGAGCACCGGTAGGGGTACCGGTACTACCCCGGAGGATGAGGAAGGGGCGCCAGGCCTACCCCGGAGCGTCGGGTAGGGACACCGGGCTGACCCCAGAGGGTCAGGTAGGGTGGCCGGGCCTACCCCGGAGCGCCTGTAGGGACCGCAGGTGTACCCCAGAGCACCGGCAGGGGTACCGGCACTACCCCGGAGGATGAGGTAGGGGCGCCAGGCCTACCCCGGAGCGTCGGGTAGGGATACCGGGCTGACCCCAGAGGGTCAGGTAGGGTGGCCGGGCCTACCCCGGAGCGCCTGTAGGGACCGCAGGTGTACCCCGGAGCACCGGTAGGGGTACCGGCACTACCCCGGAGGATGAGGTAGGGGCGCCAGGCCTACCCCGGAGCGTCGGGTAGGGATACCGGGCTGACCCCAGAGGGTCAGGTAGGGTGGCCGGGCCTACCCCGGAGCGCCTGTAGGGACCGCAGGTGTACCCCGGAGCACCGGCAGGGGTACCGGCACTACCCCGGAGGATGAGGTAGGGGCGCCAGGCCTACCCCGGAGCGTCGGGTAGGGATACCGGGCTGACCCCAGAGGGTCAGGTAGGGTGGCCGGGCCTACCCCGGAGCGCCTGTAGGGACCGCAGGTGTACCCCGGAGCACCGGTAGGGGTACCGGTACTACCCCGGAGGATGAGGAAGGGGCGCCAGGCCTACCCCGGAGCGTCGGGTAGGGACACCGGGCTGACCCCAGAGGGTCAGGTAGGGTGGCCGGGCCTACCCCGGAGCGCCTGTAGGGACAGCAGGGGTATCCCGGAGCACCGGTAGGGGTACCGGTACTACCCCGGAGGATGAGGTAGGGGCGCCAGGCCTACCCCGGAGCGTCGGGTAGGGATACCGGGCTGACCCCAGAGGGTCAGGTAGGGTGGCCGGGCCTACCCCGGAGCGCCTGTAGGGACCGCAGGTGTACCCCGGAGCACCGGTAGGGGTACCGGTACTACCCCGGAGGATGAGGAAGGGGCGCCAGGCCTACCCCGGAGCGTCGGGTAGGGACACCGGGCTGACGCCAGAGGGTCAGGTAGGGTGGCCGGGCCTACCCCGGAGCGCCTGTAGGGACCGCAGGTGTACCCCGGAGCACCGGTAGGGGTACCGGCACTACCCCGGAGGATGAGGAAGGGGCGCCAGGCCTACCCCGGAGCGTCGGGTAGGGATACCGGGCTGACCCCAGAGGGTCAGGTAGGGTGGCCGGGCCTACCCCGGAGCGCCTGTAGGGACCGCAGGTGTACCCCGGAGCACCGGTAGGGGTACCGGTACTACCCCGGAGCATGAGGTAGGGGCGCCAGGCCTACCCCGGAGCGTCGGGTAGGGATACCGGGCTGACCCCAGAGGGTCAGGTAGGGTGGCCCGGCCTACCCCGGAGCGCCTGTAGGGACAGCAGGTGTACCCCGGAGCACCGGCAGGGGTACCGGTACTACCCCGGAGCATGAGGTAGGGGCGCCAGGCGTACCCCAGAGCGTCGGGTAGGGACACCGGGCTGACCCCAGAGGGTCAGGTAGGGTGGCCGGGCCTACCCCGGAGCGCCTGTAGGGACAGCAGGTGTATCCCGGAGCACCGGTAGGGGTACGGGTACTACCCCGGAGGATGAGGTAGGGGCGCCAGGCCTACCCCGGAGCGTCGGGTAGGGATACCGGGCTGACCCCAGAGGGTCAGGTAGGGTGGCCGGGCCTACCCTGGAGGGTCAGGATGGGGGGCCGGGATCCATCGCCGCGTGCCCGTAGGGACAGCAGGTAGAACTCCGGCACATCACAAAGGGTTCCGCCACGGGCCCAGAGTACTGGTGGGGGAACGGGTTCTATCCCGGAACGTCGCCTGGGGACACCGGGCGTAAGGCGGAGGGTCGGGTAGGAAGGCTGGGTCTAAACTCGCGCGCCCGTAGGGACAGCAGTTTTTCCCCCGGCGTACCGGGCGGGGGTACCGGTACTGCCCCAGAGTACTGACGGGGGTACACGGGTACTGCCCCAGAGTACCGGGCGGGGGTATACGGGTACTACCCCGGAGTACCGGGCGGGCTCACGGGTACTGCCCCGGAGTACCGGGCGGGGGTATGCGGGTACTACCCCGGAGTACCGGGCGGGGGCAGGGGTACTGCCCCGGAGTACCGGGCGGGGGTACCGGTACTACACCAGAGCGCTGGGAAGCAACGCCAGGCCTACCCCGGAGCATCAGGTAGGGATACCGGGCCTACCCTGGAGGGTCAGGATGGGGGGCCGGGATCTAACACCGCGCGCCCGTAGGGACAGCAGGCAGAACACTGGCGCGTCACAAAGGGTTCCGCCACGGGCCCAGAGTACTGGTGGGGGAACGGGTTCTATCCCGGATCGTCGCCTAGGGAGACCGGGCCTAAGGAGGACGGTCGGGTAGGAAGGGTGGGTCTAAACCCGCGCGCCCGTAGGGACATCAGGTGTACCCCGGAGTACCCCGGAGTACCGGGCGGGGGCATACGGGGACTGCCCCGGAGTACCGGGCGGGGGTATACGGGTACTACCAAGGAGTAGAGGTGGGGGTTACGGGTAGT